>NW_019392774.1:186098-223533 GCF_000648675.2 Cimex lectularius | reverse complement strand
AAAGAGAGAGAGAGAGAGAGCGATGAGAAAAAAAATAAATTGTCGGACAAACATAGGATGGAATATGCAAGAAAGATTGCTAAAGTCTATTTAATAAAGTCTGAGATGGAAGTAGAAAACGAGAGTGAGAGACACAAATGAGAGGGAGACAGAGTAAAACATAATATGGCAGAATGTGAAAACGATGAAGGTATGCTCTGTTTTTTCCATGACCTGACACCTTGTCGCTCTTATTGCAATGTTGCATTACTTGCCCTTATAGATGGAAAAAATCCCTTATTGAGCACGCCTTTCCCTGTTTTTTGCGAAATTTGTTCCCACTTTTGTAGCTCCCTCTGTTTTCCTGTGTTTTACATAGGTTTATACAGACATTGCATTTCTGCTGATTAAGACTCAATAAGGCTAGCCGAATTCTATCCACACCACACATGTCGAGGACATCATGTCGAGAGGTATTTGACTATCAGTCACTACAATTACAATTTCCCAATCTGAAGGATCATCAGTAAGCCAGTCCAAACATTTCAATATATCCAAAAGTTCAGCTTGTAGTTTGAACAATGTTCTGAAAGACGAAACTGTCTCTCCAGAAGTTTCTCTTCATCCCAACATACCACAAAGGCTCACCCAACATTGTTATTCTTCTTCTATCTTCTTCTATTATCTGTATAGATGCATAGCCTGAATTTTGGGCAATCTGAAATTTCTGCTAATTTAATTTCAGGAACCAGTCCAGGATGTATCCAGTTGCATAGTTTTGTAGAAGTGTC
The DNA here is from genome assembly GCF_000648675.2 of Cimex lectularius. Lineage (NCBI taxonomy): Eukaryota > Metazoa > Arthropoda > Insecta > Hemiptera > Cimicidae > Cimex > Cimex lectularius. Next base: position 222,763 of record NW_019392774.1, on the reverse strand, counting down.
AATTTTCAATTTAATATCATTAGCACAACCTTCCATTATCTTATACTTTTTATGCATTTCTTCGATCATGATTACTATATTTATTACGTTGGCAATAATGCATGTCGCCTCATACGAAATGGTTCGGAAACCTTTATTAACTCGCAATAAGAATAATCTTTGCACTCTGCGTATTTTATTCGTTATAGTTCTTCTTGGATCTCTGGTACCAAACAGGCAGTGTATAAGTGAGTAGAGGAACCAAAGCGCCACATAAATTATTTTCAATATTCCATAGGAAATGCCCCAGTAAACATTTGCTGAACGCGATAACTGGCTGGTCAACTGCAGGCTCCTTTCACAAATCCAACTTACGTGTTTATTCCAAGACATCTTAGAATCTAAGTCCACTCCAAAATACTTCCACTTCTGCACAACATTCAAGACCTTTCTATTCAGGAACACTGAGACGCTTGCATCCGTTTGCTTTCTACTAACCACCAGTTCATTCGATTTTTGGCTATTAAATGAAATTTGGTGATTGCAAGACCAGCGTTTTAGAATTCTCATACAAGCATTAGCTGAACACTGCTTCCAAAAGATTATTTATTTTAGTAGATCGCCTGCAAATGCTACCACAAGTACCTCTAGGGGAACTTTTTCTTTTAATAAAGCATCATACTCGATTATCCAAAAACTGGGGCCTTAGCATGACCTCTGTGGACATCCTTTGAGTCACTTTCCTCTTTACGGTTAATGAATATGGTCTTATTCCAGCTTCCCTATAATCAAAGTAGTCTCGTGTCAACAGCAAGAGATTACGTGGACATTTGAAGTCTTTTAATTGTACAAGTATAGTACACCAAGCGGCCTCAAATGACCCTTTACAGTCTAAGGAAATTAATAATACAACTATCTTGGTCGTTTTGATAACTTTTTAAATAATTACTAGTTTTCGTGATCCGCTTGACCAATTAATATTTTTTAATTAACAAAATTTTAAAAAAATTTAAAAAATTTAATATTTTTTAATTAATTATTAAGGTTTTTAGTTGAGATAAAAAAGTCAGTGTCACGAGCGGGATTCGAACCCACGACCTTCGGCTAGATACGCCGCTACTCTACCACTTGAGCTTCCGTGACATCGATCCTCTCGGGCACTAACCTCCCATTTTAACCCCACCTCAAGTGGTAGAGTAGCGGCATATCTAGCCGCAGGTCGGGTTCGAATCCCGCTCGTGACACTGACTTTTGTATCTCAACTAAAAACCTTAATTATTGAAAGATATTAATTGGTCAAGCGGACCACGAAAACTAGTGAATTTAATAAGTTAAAAGAACCTAAAACTTTTTCATTCAATGAAGTCCCCCACCAAAAACTACCTACTATCCATTTAAAAAAATGTAAATAAAATTGTTACATCGGTATACTTACTCGCTCTCTATAAAGACCCAATGTGTCATATTTACTCATCTAGTAGGCTATTTATAGTTTACATTGATTGACTTTTAATCAATGTACGGGGCTTTGTTGGTTACTTATTATTTTTGTGTCGACGGAGTATGGCCTATTCTGAGTTGACAAATATTTGTAAGTTGTTCGAGTGTTATATAAGAACTGTGCTTTTTTAAACATTCGAAATAATTTACTAAAAACGTTAATCATCAAACGCACTTACAATTTTTGATAATAAATAAGAAACAGATCAAGCTGCTTTCAGAGCAAGGTATGACCTATTCTAAGCTGTGACAAAGCGTCCTATTTTCTTGAAGCCATATTACATACGAAAACTATTATAGAGAGTAATCCAAATTTATTAATTCGACGAAAACTTATAATTTTCCACACTTTAAAGCCTAATGGTTAATGGTTTTTTAGCAACGGTTAGCAATTTTTTTTTTTTTTAAACTCTTGTGTACATACATTATGTTTTGCTAGTTTTGCTAATACATACTGATATACAAGTGAACAGCCTAAAGAAAAAAAAACACTTTCACGGTATTCTTGGATAAGGTCCAACACTATCATTACTTGTGTAAAACTATTCTGAATCGGGTGAAAACATAAATTTTAAGCTGTTAAATACGTTCACTCATACGACAAAACAATAAAACAAAGGTTTGGCACTTACGTAAGACACATTGGTCATTTTTCGCATGACCAAAAAGTATTTTCTTGTGATAAAAGAGTATGGCCCGTTCAGATTCGGGGAAAGAACCGTTTCACGCTAGTAAATACATTTGCACATACAACAAAGTCAACATAAGTTTGGCTTCTTACCTTGTACATCGAATTTGATCCAAAAGTATGTTTGCCATGCGACAAAAGAAATGGCCACGGAGAGCTTTAGTGAAGATATACTTAATTTTAACTTATTAATTCACTAGTTTTCGTTCCTCCACTTATTATTATCACTTACTATTATCTGACTTTTACCCAAGGTTTGTCCTATTTAAAAATTAAATACACAATTACAAACCACGGTAAACCCAAATAAACAAATTTTCTATTATCTTTACACCTTTTAACATTTCTACTTTATGTTATGGGTAAATATTTCGTGTATTATATTATCAATGTGCCGGCCTACATTTTATCTATTCAGGTCATGACAGCGGCAATGATTTCCACTTGTGTTTTTCCACTGAAATTCTCTATACAATGTTTGCGATAAGAGGTTTTATGAATATTTATATTAAATACTTGCTTCCTCCCCAATTAGAATTTTTTTTAAATTTTTGCTTTTGCTATATTTAAGTATTTTATATAATTATAAATAAATATTATTTTAGAGTAAAGTCGAACATATTTTTTATTATAAGACCCTCTTGTTATTTTAATATATGATGGAAAGTGTTTAATGTCTGGTTTTGAAATAGGTCTTGTAGTTTCTAGGATTAAATGGTTAAAGGTTAATCAATGTAGTAAAGATAGCAGTTATTGGGTCAAAGTGCAATAAAATAAGCTATGATGGTTGAGATAAAGACCATATAGGGGATTTTATAGTATTCAAATAAAAAATAATCTGCACAAATGCTGCTAAACTTTATAAGCTTTTTATCCGGCATTAGCTTAAAATGTCAGCATTGAAAGGAAAAAAAATGATGTAAATTTTAGCCGTCTCGCCATGTCAAAAGAACGAACACGTTTCAAAATTATATTGCGAAAAGAAATTTACATCTCGCATCGTTTCGATTTATAAGAGAACCAGGTCTTGTTTGCCTTTTAGGTTAACCATTCTTTACGGCTGGACGTGTTTGAAAGTCGTTTTGTATGACTTGGTAAGAAAAGAAGACAATAAGTACAAAGTTTACTTTCNAAATGAAATGGCCACGGAGAGCTTTAGTGAAGATATACTTAATTTTAACTTATTAATTCACTAGTTTTCGTTCCTCCACTTATTATTATCACTTACTATTATCTGACTTTTACCCAAGGTTTGTCCTATTTAAAAATTAAATACACAATTACAAACCACGGTAAACCCAAATAAACAAATTTTCTATTATCTTTACACCTTTTAACATTTCTACTTTATGTTATGGGTAAATATTTCGTGTATTATATTATCAATGTGCCGGCCTACATTTTATCTATTCAGGTCATGACAGCGGCAATGATTTCCACTTGTGTTTTTCCACTGAAATTCTCTATACAATGTTTGCGATAAGAGGTTTTATGAATATTTATATTAAATACTTGCTTCCTCCCCAATTAGAATTTTTTTTAAATTTTTGCTTTTGCTATATTTAAGTATTTTATATAATTATAAATAAATATTATTTTAGAGTAAAGTCGAACATATTTTTTATTATAAGACCCTCTTGTTATTTTAATATATGATGGAAAGTGTTTAATGTCTGGTTTTGAAATAGGTCTTGTAGTTTCTAGGATTAAATGGTTAAAGGTTAATCAATGTAGTAAAGATAGCAGTTATTGGGTCAAAGTGCAATAAAATAAGCTATGATGGTTGAGATAAAGACCATATAGGGGATTTTATAGTATTCAAATAAAAAATAATCTGCACAAATGCTGCTAAACTTTATAAGCTTTTTATCCGGCATTAGCTTAAAATGTCAGCATTGAAAGGAAAAAAATGATGTAAATTTTAGCCGTCTCGCCATGTCAAAAGAACGAACACGTTTCAAAATTATATTGCGAAAAGAAATTTACATCTCGCATCGTTTCGATTTATAAGAGAACCAGGTCTTGTTTGCCTTTTAGGTTAACCATTCTTTACGGCTGGACGTGTTTGAAAGTCGTTTTGTATGACTTGGTAAGAAAAGAAGACAATAAGTACAAAGTTTACTTTCAAAACAAACTAACATAGATATCGCATACCACGTATAATTAATCCCCTTTGTCTTTTCTACTCTTTCATTTCTTTGTATATACTTGTAAATAGAAAGTAGCGTTATTATTTGGTCCGTCTATCCTCGCTTGTTTAAAGGACAAGTCCTTTGAATTTTTGACTTTTGGGTTTTTTAATTAAAAATTTCTTAAGATGGTTTCTGTTTAGAGACAAACCTGTTTTCATCGTGTTAGATTTTTTTAACCATACGCATTTTAGGCTAATCAGTGTTATTTCGGAACGATACTGCCTTCATTGCTCAGCAGAAGCCAGGAAGTTGGCCGGCTGTATCAGCGCGTCTGACAATCTTCTCGCCTGCGTTGGCTATTTCGAAAGGACGACTGCTTAACTTTGAAAAAGCCAAAACTAATAAAGTTAGTTAAAGATTAAAAAAAAAACTTTTCTTACTCGTACCAACTTCGACAATTTGTACTTTTTAAACTGTATTTAAAAATTTACAAATATTATGGTTTTCCTACATGGAATTAGTTCCGATAAGACCATTATTTATACGATGAAAGTGTTTATTAAGACAAAATAAAAATTGAATGGTAGGAAATCCAATATATTGCAGAATGGTATAAAACTAGAGAACACCTCTGCAAGAGCCGGTGAGGTTTGCCAACTTGGCTCATTCCTTCCCCAATCGAGGACATAAATCATTTTGATGACTCAGTCATTTGGAAAACTGGTATTTACCAATTTCAGCTACCCTCCGATCATACGGGTATAGAGTGGGGATGATGAGGTGGGATCGATTTCCCAATCTGATGTTAACTCTACTTTTCCCCTACTTCGTAACCTTCGGTTTTTAAATTTCTTAATTTGTTCGGATAGAAGAACATTATTCGGCCATATTAAGACCACCGAGAGTGCTTTTAAGGTGTGGTCTCTTTCTGTATTAGAATCACTTAGTAGTTAGGAGAGGCCCTTTGGGGACGAAGGGGAGGACAAAGGACGGGAGACATCTGGCTGAAGGGCCCCAACTGTGTTTTTACAATGTCTCTGCGAGGGTGTTTGCTTTAGCTACTGTGACCTTTTCTATTTATTTCCTCCTCAAACAATGAGACGAACTTTTTCACAGCGTGACCCGGCGTTCTCGGAAGTAAACAGCCACTAATTCCCAACTGCCACTACTTGGGACGGACTCGAGGCTGGATGACAAAGCAATAATTGGTACTAAAAAAAGACCGACGGTGGATTTGTGGTGATGTGGCAGTTTATTCGAGTACTACTGACTGTTTGAAAAAAAAAACAAATTTTACTCTTATTATCGTTTTTTACTCGTTAAAGCTTTCTAACTTTTGTTTTTTATTCTCAAGTTTGTACACATCCGACAACACGTTACCTGAGCGTTCATATGAACACCCACGTCTTAGGAAAACGAAACTAAAATTATTAACCAAATCTATAAAGACATGATGCTCTCGAACAAGGACATGGTTTTATAGAGAATTTGGGTATGATCAAACTTGACTCAGGATACGGACACAATATTACACGTGTTCAAATTGCAGAAGTAGTATCGATATGTCATACCTTGACTCCGTAGGAAAAAATTAGAAGACAAACAAAATACAATAACACCCATGGAAACTTATTGTCCTCAGCAAAACAGTTAGATGAAAATCGACTCAGAACAGGTCTTACGATAGATCAGTCATGTCTTAGCTCCGTATGGAAAGCAAATAGGCAAACGTACAACAATATCCAAAAAAGTAGATTTTCTTTCTACAGTCTGGGATCAATCACATTCAACGTAGGCTACACACGGTTTTCACGCAGTTGTTTGTCCTAAATACAAAGTATCTATGGCTCTACCATTCCTTGGCTGTATAGAGAACGCGAGTAAGCACAAATACAATAATATCCTCGAAGTATTATTGTTCTCCGAGAATCCGAAGGCGATCAAACTCGAGTAAGAATAGGCAATATGCGGTTGACACGAACTGCCATGTACAGATGCAGAAGAGCGATCGATGGTTCATGCTTCCTAGTTCCTTAGTTCAGTGCAATAGACTCAATCCTTCTTCTTAGAAATATCAGGTCATTGACTGTCCCTGCTGCAATTTGATTCCCTAAGTTTTTTCCGTACTTTAGGTTAAACCTCCATTGAGCTGCTGCTTCGCATTCGAAGATGATATGAGTGCTAGTTGACGTTGATCGACCTACGTAGTTTAAACTGATGTTGTATTGGATCTTCTTGAGGTCATTTTACAGGTGAATAAAGAACATCACTAATTGGGTTTTACCAAGCTTTCGGCGAATGTTCCGCCATCCTCAGGGCCTAATTTATTAAAAACAAAATTTACATGAACAGAGTTACATAACACATCTTATATAAATACATTACAAAATACAATTACGTATTTAACCAAGTTGTTAGAAAAATTAAATTTATTGCGCATGTTTGTTGTTTTTTTGAAGTGAAGGTGAAAATGAATCTATATACTAAAACCAAAAACATTCTTGCTTAAAGTCTAGTGTCACTCATATGTCCATCCTTTGGTTTCATTTTTTCATAAGTTCACACTCAATCTCAGGTACATGTATTTCTTTATCACAGATACATTATATATATACAACTTTTTAACTGTTTTTTAACCTAAAATTATAATTTAACTAGCTACAACTATGTACAAGGATTCGAAGAAATTGAGGCACACATCGGACGGTTATAACACGGTAAGGGACCCATCCCTGTTATCAATCCCGGTATGATTAGACACACCAACGTCACTTTGCGCTTTATTTCGATTCATGAACAGTTGCAGGATTCCCGAATATGCCATGATGGAGCCCAGTCGATCCATTTGTAAATTACAAGTGTTTTCGGTAACATGAACAAAGACTTTTTCGTAAAGTAGTCGTCTCTCCAAGTTCAACTCTCTGCCCAGGATCCCAGGAGAGTCCAACCTGAAGATATGAGTGGCTATACAACTTAGTATAAGTCATAGGTTTACACACAAACCCAAGTATATGTTTCCAAAATGCAGATTATTTATCAATCTACCATGCCTTAGGCGAACATTCAATAATATTGCAATATTTAATTATGACCCTCTGCGAATTTGATACTGTTCTAACTAGTCTTAAAATAGGCCATTCGCGGTTGATACGCGGACAAAAAAATGTGTCCCGAATTCAGAAAATCGAGGGACGTGCCATGCAATCGCAATGTACAGAAAGCGAGAAGGCAACGTAAATAATACTACATTTAGAGATGGCCCTCCGAGAATTTAAGATAGATCTCAGCTTAGTATAGGCCGTAGCTATCTTATTTACATGGAGAAATGCAGAAAATCTGTCATGCCTTGGTAACAACAAAACGAGTAGGCAAACAGAATATTACAAAAGTTAATTATGACCCTTGTGAATCTGAGATCGTCAAACTTGACTTATAATAGGCCATACTTCCACAAGTCCTGCGTCTACATAAAGCACGTGAAACTTGATCATTTCTGTTCTCAGGCAAAGGATTTAATCGAAGTTTCCTAATAATACAGAGAAGAATGGTTTGTCTTGGTTACATATAGGGAGCAAGTAGGCGTGCATTATTTTTATCAAACTCAGAAGGTACGTTTTGTTATAAAAGTTATTTTGTGTAAAAGGTTTGGTTTGTTAAAGTTCTAAACCCTTATTAGAATGATGGAAGATAATTTCGTGTTCGTCCTACTCGTGTAACGATTTGTAGATAAAGCAATAATTTAATAGGTTGAGATTTTACGTTAAGGTTAAAATAAGCCAAAATTATTTTCGAGAAGAAGAAGATAGGCTAAAACCATTGCCAGGACAACTTCTGAAATAATGATAATTTTTGTCTAGTGATCTTTTTTCTTACACAATACCTGTATTGTTTGGAAGATGTTACAGTAAATCTTAGATCAATTGTGAGGTTAAATCATAGTGGATTTAGGAAGAAACTGTCATTATGGGATAATAAGCAGATATATTTATAAATCGTCCTTTTTCCTCAAAGTCTCGACTAATCCCGACGGTAGAGCTTAGGCTAATTCCGACGGTAAAGCTGACTCTTCTATGGGCACGTTATTAAAATATCGACGAGATCAAGATTTGAAGACCCCCCCCCCACCGAGCTCGGGAGGACCGCAATTACAAAAGTGATTGCTCTTTTGAAATTGATGTTTGTTTAAGCAAATAACAGGTTTGGGATGTAGATAATAACAACCCGTGTGGCGGCGTTCTCAATCAAACAGCATATACTTAACAAATTGTTACCTTGGCGAGGGAAAGCCTGATTGAAAATTCATATTCAAAAACGATCATCTTCATAAAGATTTGTGGTTTGACTGATTAATTAATAATAAAAAACTGGCAATTAAAAGTTCCCCTCTTAAGGATTCAACGGACTTATTTTTTTTTCTTCGAAAGAGATTTATCATCAATTATCATAGTAATTACCTTAAGCGATGCTTGTTTTTATAAGAGTTACTGAATAATTATATAGGCAAATTCTAATTTTCTCGATTTTTCGAAAAAGTTCTAAACAATAATATTTTAAATGAATTTTTATAAATTTACCATATATAATATAAAAAAACATTTATTTATAGTTCGATTAATTAAGGTTTTTAGTTGGGATAAAAAAGTCAGTGTCACGAGCGGGATTCGAACCCACGACCTTCGGCTTGATACGCTACTCTACCACTTGAGCTAACGTATTTTGATCTCCAGTGCCCGAGAGGTGGAATAGCGGCGTCTCAAGCCGAAGGTCGTGGGTTCGAATCCCAGTCGTGACACTGACTTTTTTATCTCATCTAGAAACCTTAATTAATTGAATGATATCAATTGGTCAAGCGGACCACGAAAAATAGTGAATTTATTTATAGTACTCAAATTAAGCCAGCTCGTTTTGTTAATTACTTTCAATCGCACCTTAATGTTCAGATCTCATTTGTTAATATCTCTTACGTCTTTGCATTTGACTCTAGAGTCTAGACAAATGTTTTAATCTGTCTGAATTGCGTTCAGTACTTGCTCAATGCTCCTTTAATATTTTTATCCAAGATCGTATCAATATTGAATTATATCTTTCAAACGAATAAAACCCCCGTTACTTTTATTAAATCACACATTTCCCCTTTATGCAAAAGAGGCGATATTCACGATGTCAGCAATTATAGGGGCATCATGCCAATAAACAAAATGTATACGCGTTTTTTTGTTCATTTTTCCGCTGCATTTGAATCTACAGATCGCAATGTTCTATTTTTTAAATTGACTAGGTGTATCCTATAAATTTATGTAGTGCTAAAATCTTCGTAGAGGTCATTAGACACGTGAAAAAAAGACTAAAGCCGGGAACACACTTACCCGATTACTTACGCCATGCGACGCTACCCGACGCCTTGCCAAGTTTTGGTGGGGTGTGCACATCTACGTCGCGTACAGTCCACAGCGTTTATCACAATAATCACAATAGCAACGCATCTTTTGTTCTTAATCCACTATTTTGAACAAAACTCGTAATAAATTGTTAGTTAAATTTTATGAGCAAAACCATCTAATAAATTGTTTGTTAAACTTAATTGTTTTAAATAAAGTTACTCCTAACCATCGTAATTAAACAATGTTTATAAAAACTTATGCATTTTTGATCTCGTTTAATTTGGTTTATATTAAAATAACATGTTGTAATTAATACAACGACAAAATTACTTGTACTTAGTTTGAAATAAACTACAAAAAATATGAGTGTCCTGTTCTGATGCTACCCGACATTATAGAATGTTGTAATTTTACGAGCAAAACTATGAAATAAATTGTTAATTAAATTTTATGAGCAAAACCGTGTATAAATTGTTCCAATTTTAGTATATGTACCGCCGAAGCGAGTACAATAAATTGTTAGTTAAATTGATTATATCAAAAAATCGTATTCCGGTGTTTTGATTAATTTTCTACCAAACCATTAAAATTAATTTTTTAACTAAAAACTAATTAATTTTTAATCACAGTTAATTTGGTTTATATTAAAATAAGTATGTTGCAATTAATATAACAACAATAATATGTAGTTTGAATAAAAATATGAGTGTCCGGTTCTTCTGTCTTCGACTGTACTCGATGCGACCCGACGAAAATCTGGACAGTGGGGATCGCAGAGCGTCGGGTAGGTTAGCGTGGCATAGCATCGGGTAGATGTGCACGGGGGTAATGCAACCTTATGGAAAATCGGAGTTTGGATTTGCGTCGGGTAGCATCGGGAAGAGTGTTCCTGGCTTAAATGCTGGGTTAAGTGATGACCTCTACGAAGACTGGAACCCTACGTAGATTATCTGCAGGTCGATCAACGAACATCATATCTATAAATTTATTTGGGCGTTGCAAAGTCTTTTCGACGACACAAAATCTGCAATCTGGGATGGTAAAAACCTTTTGGAATGATTTTTAACATCTTCTGGGGTCCAAAAGGATGCGTCCTAAGTCCCTCTCTGTTTGCTTGATTTATAGATAATTTATCGGAGCACTTAGGAGGTAAAGTTAGAATCGGAAACAGGAAAATTAAACTGTTAACGTATGCTGATGATGTGTATTACTGGCAGGCTCTGCTTTGATGTTACAAAAATATTAGAAAATTTATAAATATATTGCGACTACTAGAAACATAACGGCAAGACCGCTAAATCACAAATTATGATGTTGAAAAACAATAATCCTAATTTACGACCAAACGAAAAATGGAAATGTACAAAAGAAAAAAAAATAGTTGACACATAAATATTTGGGGTTTCATTGACATCATACTTAAATTTCATGAAACATTTGATGGAATAAAATTATCCAAATTAGGCTTTCATAGAACTTTGGGGAAAATATTTAATAAAGTAGTTTTAAGTTCTGTGGAGGAGTTTCAGGTCGCACTTTGAATGGCATGCTACTGCGCAAATTTGGGGGTAGAGAGAATAGATACATTTAGAGTGCACGACACGCAAGAATGGCACAATTACACAGAAAACAAACACTTTGAGCCCTGAAGATGATCTCAATAAAAATCGAAACGTTGGCACGATAAAGAAAATGTTTTTCTGAAACCTACATCACACCAGACTGCATCTTACGATTTCTAGATAAATATCGTTTAACGGTCACTAATCACCACAAAAAAATATTATTATGTAAAAAAATATAAATACCTTATTCAACAGGAAGAAACAGCGAAAATAAGCGGACCTGATTGACCACCAAGATTAATATAAAAATCCACCTGAAAAACAACGAATTATTTTGATAATTATGTTTTAACATCAAAAAGAAAGGATTTGGTTAATGTTCAACCTTTTAGTTTGGGCAATGTTATTTTGTTCCTCGGCGAAGCACACATTACGAAAACTTGATTTGAGATCTGTGGGACGTGGCATGTGATCCTCGGTGACATGAGTCCAGTATCAATCAATAAGTGCTTCTGCCCGTTAGGAATACCCACGTCCCCTCTTGGTTCTCAATCAGCCCCACGATTACTCCCTCAGAAACCGGATGAGCTACCATAACAGATTTGTAATGCGCTTAGAAACGAATCTCAGGCCGATTGACTAACAAGAAATAATATTGTTTGGACATGTAATTATTACCATGCAGGATAAGAGGGGATTGTACTTTTGACTTGTAAAAATCATGATGTTTGGCAGATATCTTATATAATTTTATTGCAATCAAGTAAAGGCTTGGTTTTTCCTTATCATGGTTTGCATGCATTAGTTTACCAGTGTGAGCTTAACAATGACTGCTATCTGAAAGTTTAGAATCATGTTTTCCTGTTTCTACCTCCTTCACTCCTTCCCATCCTCTCTCTTTCTATCTATCTACCTATCGATCTATTTAACATTATTCTGTTTTGTTGGCCTCTTCACCCTTTCGCTAACCATACCCATTATCTGTGGCTGGAGAGATCTCCACAAAACTACCTCTGAGTTAGTCCATAACAGTTTGGGATTGTGTATATCCCTTTCAACCATTAGGGAACGTTAAAAAATCTCCCTTACCACCAACAAAGACTGGGAACTAAACTGCTCAAAAATGAGTAGGGATATTGCCAAGTTTGTAGCATTTACTTCACCTAGCATTTTTATTTTATTTTTACTATAAAATGCATTAAAATTTATTAGAAATTATGTTTTTTATTGACGTACAATTTAATTAAGGGATTTTGAAAAATAAAAAAATTAAAGATTTTAATTCCTTAATTTTGTTTAGTGGATGTTTTTAAACGATTCGTACTGTAATTGATACAGTTTCATAAAGATAATGTCCTCTTAACTAAAACCTCTTTTCACTTGGCGAACTGTTAATAAGATTGTCACTAATTTCATACGGAATTTCAATATATAGGTGTTGCAGCGCTGCACTCAGTTGTTGCAGGTCAACTGGTTGCGGGTGGTGATCGAAAAGTCTTCTCTGGATCGCATCCCACATATGTTCAATGGGAAGGGGCTGATGGGAAATTCCAAGGTTTTGTAAACATTGATAAACAATTCTGCCTCTAAGAGGTCTGGCATTGTCATCCAGAAATCGAAAATCCCTGCCAATGAAATCCTTGGTTTGAGGGCTGTATTCCTCGTTAATTTCTTGGACATAACGGACTGCGGTGAGGTTGCCTTCAACAATATGGAGTCCAGTTCCTCCTCCAGTGTAAATCTCAGTCCAAACCAATACACCGCCTCTTCCAAACTATACTGAAGAGAGCACGAAATGGAACATTGTACACGTCCCTTGTTCTTGGTACACTCTTCGTCGCCTGCTATCACTGTACAGACAGAAACGCGAACAGTAAATATAACAGCATTCCAATTGGTGTTCTCTTCTAGGCTCTCGCTGCATATTCTCCTGAGTTGCTGGTGGCCGGCTGTTGCTGCAGGTACCCACCCTTGGAGCTGTGGCCCACTCAATGTGGCACTACGGCGACGACGGGTGGTATAGTGTGGTTGAGGCTCGAGACCCCGATACGGCTCATCTCGAGTCCTCATCCCCGGCCCTTTCTCAATCCAGGTTCTTCCATTCTATCCTGTGACCCCATCCCAACCTTTTGTTACAAGGGGGGTATCCAGGCGCAAAATAATGGTGTAGCCTAGAGGGCTTGGCAACCTCTCTAACCACAAGCTGTACTCGTGTCAGCCTCGGGTCGGCATGGGCGGCGGGTGCCTTACCAGAGGCACACGAGGGTCAGTGTACCAGATTCTGTCTTCATAGACGGGGAGGATGCATGACCATCTGTACCACGGGGTAACAAAACGTTACAAATTCAGCCCTTGTTACGTTGGGACGGTGGCTTGTGGTGATGCCCCTGGCGAGAACTTAGAGAAGAGGCTGTCTTCTGCCTGTGACCTTACGTTTGACCACCGTTATACAACCGGCCTCACGGGTACGGCGGATCGGACGGCAGCGTATAGGCGTTGAGGACGCGATGATTATGCTGGATAGTCCCTCGAATGCGTGAGTAGTAGCGGTTGGGAACGGGTAGTGAATCGGTTGCTCCAACTCGAGTATGCTTTGCGTAGCTGTGAGTACGACCGTCGTTGTTACCTTGAGGTACAACGAAGGATTAGACCACTTAGGCGTAAGCTTATGGCGTCCCTCGAATGCGCATGGCAGGTGCAGGCTGAGCTCGATGGGAGAATTTACTGTAGCGGTGCTCCTCTAGGGTGTGGTTAGAACTTCCACTTTAAACGAAACTGCGGCCGGAGAGGATCCGGAAGTTTCGACGCTCGAGGAGCCCCAACACGCTGGGAGATAGAGTCGCCTTCTCTATTTAGGGAGTGCGCGAGAGACCAGGCTGATGTACTTCGGCTTAGGTACTCCTTTGCGCGCGGCATACGGTCTGATGCTTAACGCAGACCCGGCCACTTGGAATGGACAAGCGGGGAGCGAGGATGTCTTGGCCCTTCGTGGCTGAGCTGCATCTATACCAACGCTGCGGCAGTAAAACACTTCTGTCGTATGAGGAGGTGCGTCAGCTCTCATCATGAGAATCAAAACGTCCGATAAGGCCGAATAGGCTAGATGCGGACGTTAAAGATCCTCAGCGTCCTTTTTAGGATGACCGAGTATGCGGGAACCTCATGTTGCTGCAGGTCGTCCAAAGCTGCATACGATGTGAGGCCAACGTCCCACAAACGATTACGAATTTGTGTTATGTTGATAAAGGCCTTGCTAAAATAGGTTGTGCTTCATTTAGGATCTGGCAGGCACTATGGAAAGGGTTCCGTCTTGCAGCAATGACAATATTTCTGTTCTTCCTTAGCGTCGTAATGCCTGATATCCACTACTAGGCCTCCATTTGGCTCTTCAGTTCTCTCGGTGTGAGAAATTTGAAATAAAAAATGTAAAATTAAACTCAATAATTTTCGTGGTCAGCTTGACCAATTAATATCTTTTTCGCATGTTCAAATACGAGCGACATTAGAACCAGTTTCTCATCGGAACGTCGTGTTGGCGATGGATAGGCGACTTCTCACACTCTCACAATTCATATCTAGAGACGTTATTCACAACTCCTTCAACATTATGATGAGCGTAGAATTGGCCCTTTTTTCTATAAATCACTTCAACATTAATTTGTCCCAATAATATATCGATATATAAGAATATGACTGTATCGGTCCGTAAAAGTTCTTCGGTTGTTTGACTAACGAGGAGAAACATTTTTAAACATTTAATTACAGTTGGGATTACTCAAAACGTCACCCTCTCCACTTTTTTAAACCGTGCCCAGGCGCTTAGGGCCCCATCAGTCATCCGCATCTGGCCCGGTCGCCATCAATCACCAGGGCGTATCACACGTTTTGCGATTTGGAAATCGAAACCGGCCAGGATCGGAAAACTGCCGACGGAACGGAACGCCATCGATTACACTTGAATGAACGTTGGCGTGCTTTAAATAAGGGATTCCTGAATATATTTAGCCTTGGGTTTCCAGCACCCCAGGCCCGACTCGGTTGAATAATAACACGAGCTTTTATTAAACTGGAAGCGGAAAAAGAATTAACCTTTATTTTAAAGAATAATTTCGTATTCAGTTATTCCAGAATTTATTTAAACAAACCAGAGTCTCTTTCCATCCACTTGTATAGCGTCAATATTGGGTTGCTTCCTTTTTACTCCCTTTTCCGATGGGAATTTACGTTATTACATAAATTTCTCAATAGTTCAATTCATTGAATACTTTTGAACTAATCATAATGGCATCAATTCGGCCTTCGCAAATAAATCGGAAACAGAGATGTAAAAGAAAACTTATGTCATAAAACGTAAAAGTTCTTAATGTACGCCGAAAGTAGAAACATTCGTGTTTTCGATCGTTCTAATAGCGTTGATGGTGGATCATTGTGGCAGGAGTTAAAAAAATTTTAAATGGAACATGGCACAATGGAGAAATAAATCTGCACCCGGCTAATATTGCAAAAAGAAGTCTGTACAAAATAAATCTGAAACATTTTATAAAAAAAAACAACAATTTATATATACCTAATATAATTTTGTACAACCATGAATATTAATTTTTTCATTCTATTAAACTAAATCGACTGATATATATATANTATATATAAAACCATTGAAATACATGCATAACCGATCAAAACCACATTGAAATTTATATACAATATTTTTTCTCTGTTTCTAGAAATATTGGCCACATGCCAAACCTTTGTCGACTTATCACCAAA
Organism: Cimex lectularius; assembly: GCF_000648675.2. NCBI lineage: Eukaryota > Metazoa > Arthropoda > Insecta > Hemiptera > Cimicidae > Cimex > Cimex lectularius. The sequence goes on along the minus strand of NW_019392774.1, from coordinate 206,751 downwards.
ATATATTTTATCGAATCCAGTGATTCCAAATTTTTAGTTCTCTTGTCACTATCTTACTTTAAGTTTCATTTACAACGTAGAGATTGCCTCTAGACTACACTCACTTCACGACGGGTAATCCATCTTTAGTTCAACCTGTCCGAATAGATAAACGTCACGTCTGTCAGCTCATGATTTCTTATCATGTTCGCTCAGTAGTGTTTATCTTATTTTAGACACAATACATCAGTTCCTACGGCTAATGTGCATTCCAAAAGAAGACGAAACCTTACGAATAGTTTTCCAATGTTAACACTTGAAAACTACTTACATTACAAGTAAATGAAAACTACTTCAGGTCAACTTAAAAACCTCCATACCTTGTTCGTTCACATTTGATAAATATGGACTGAAGGCATTACAAGGAAGTAAAAAAATCGTTGAAAGTTCAGTCGCCAAGATTGCCTTTAAAAATTACAACAAATGAGATCAAGCAAAGAACTAATAAATCATCTCGTTCTGATTTTGTCTGTCTATTTGTCACTTACACTTCTTTTTTCTCTGTCTGCTGCTCAACGTCTGTCTGTCTGTCTGTCTGTCTCTCTCTCTCTCTCTCTCTCTCTCTCTTTCTCTCTATCTATCCCTCTCTTTCCCTACATCTCTTTTTATCTATCACCTCTCTATTTCTTTCTACCTACCTATTTCCTTTGTTTCCTTTTTCCATTGTCCTCTATCCCACTCTCCTTCTTTTACTGTCTGTTCGCTTCTCTCTCTCTCTCTCTACCTACCTACCTATCAATCTATCCATTTATCTTTCTCTTTCTTTCCATTATTTATCTTTCTCCCTCTCGCATGCCTTTATTCTTTTTTTTATCTCACTCCATTACTCGCTACTCGCTCTCACTTCCCACTCTCTCTTTCTCTATCAGTCCATCTACCTATAAGGACACACACACACACACACACACACACACACACACACACACACACATATATATATATATATATATATATACATTATATACAAGCAGATCTAGGACTAGGAGAAGAGTCAATCGAATTTTTTAAGTCGTTAAAACCTGGCTTAGGATCTGTATTAAATTTTTCAAAATTTATGTACGATTTTTAATGCGAAATAAAATGTAAAACTTTTGACTGCTTTATTTTATTGAAAATTGATTTTTTGAAGTTTTATCTGTCTAATACTCTTGTACCTATCAATACTAGGGGTGGTTAATGAGTATTTAATCGTTCAGCAATGACCTAACGGATTCAAATGAATAAATTAAACATTGAACATTATTTTATTATTGCATTTAGTCTAGTAAAAAATATTATCTTCCAGTTCAATTTGATGCAGCGGTCTCAGTGTTCCGTGAGGTGTCGAGGGTGTTACCGCCCACGACACCACTCCCTCTCGGCTCCCCCAGCTCGATCCCAACTCTGAGTCATCACTCAATCAACGCACTTGTTTAGAAGAGAGGCAAGACGTGGGGAAAATACTGAAAATACATTTAGCCGCCCCCCGGCCACGTAATAAGGGCCTCGGACCGATGGAACACTCCACTTCGAGTGCTACACCCTGTAACATTTAATAAGGAGTACAGTCGGAGCATTTAGTAGCCTCTCTGATAAGATAAATCTCTTATAGTCACACGCGATTTTATTTTTCTTCAAATGCTTATCTTGTTTAATGGAAAATGTGGCACACCATTAGAAGGATTTTATGGGTCAAGCTTGATCAATGACATCTAGCAATATTGCCAGTTACGTTAATGAAATAAAGTGAGATTTCCCATTTATATACTTTAACATATTGATGCATCAAAAGAGAGGCACTGAGGGTGTCACAGACAGACAAACAAAGACACGGAGGGAATGAAAGAGATAGATCGACAGATATAGATAGGGGAGGGAGAGAGAGAGAGAGAGAGAGAGAGAGAGAGAGAGAGGAAGCGTGGGAGATGGAGCCGGAGTAATGGAATAAGAGAGAGGGAGAGGGAAAGAAAGAGAGAATAATGAAAAGAAAGAGAAAAATAAATAGATAGGTAGATAGTTAGAGAAGACAAGAGAAAGAAAGATAAATGAATCGAAGGATAGATAGAGAGAAGGAATGAGAAAAGAAGAGAGTGAGAGAGAGAGTGGGAGAGAGAACGAGTGAAAGAGAGGAGAGAGCGGGAGGGGGAGGCGGTGTAAAAGAGAGAGAGAGAGAGAGAGAGAGAGAGAGAGAGAGGAAGAGTGGGAGATGGAACCGGAGTAATGGAATAAGAGGGAGGGAGAGGGAAAGAAAGAGAGAATAATGAAAAGAAAGAAAAAAATAAATAGATAGATAGATAGATAGATAGATAGAGAAGAAAAAAGAAAGAAAGATAAATGAATCGAAGGATAGATAGAGAGAAGGAATGAGAAAAGAAGAGAGTGAGAGTGAGAGAGAGAGAAAGAGAGAGAGAGAGTGAGAGAGATGGGGGCAAATATAAATAGATACATAGATAAGCATATGGATAGATGTAGAGATAAAGAAAGTATGTTTTTGTGTGTGTGTGTGTGTGTGTATGTGAGGGATGTGAGAGTAAGGGATAAAGGTGTGTTTCTAGAATAATACCTAACACAATTACAAAAAAAATCGTGCCTGTTCCTTCTTTTTCTATTGATACAATTAAGGAAAGACAAAATCCTTTAATACAGGACGCAAATAAAATTAAACTATATGTATGTAATGAAAGGAAAAAGGAACACGCAAAAGAAAAAAAGAAATTGGAGGTTGTTATAAAACGTTTTCTCAAGCTGTCACATGTCAGTTGTATTATTTATATTAATGGTCTCCCCCTAGGTTCTAAAACCAACTACCTGTCCATCATCATTTGTTGGAAGCACCAACTCATTTTGTTTAAGCTCTTCCCAAGACATCTTTACACAATATTTACATAATGTCTCCATTGCTTTGATACAATTTGCATTTTTTTGTTTGTTTGTTTTTAAACAATTATCACCATTTCTTTATATAAAGAGCACCATAAATTTATACGTCTATCTTAGATTTTCTCATATGTATATTTTCGCGGCAAATAAAAAAGTCAAGTTAAGCCTAAACATGTAACTTAAATAGAATATAAATAGTTTTTCGGTTGGATGCAAAGTTTAGGGATGGTTAGGGCAAAGTTTAATTTAGCCATTTATTATTTGTATTTTGCAACTAAGCCGCACACTTTCTATCCCAGCTCTCAAAACTATATAAAACCGACAAGGCAGAAAACTAAAACATTGATGGGTCGATTGAATGGGACAAGAAACAAAATGAGTTCCAGAATTACAAGAAAATCCCGTCTTCATCAAAATTCATACTGGCACAAAATCAGAAGCAAAAAAATTTTCAAGTAAAAAGAAGAGATAGTTCAGAAAAATTTGTAAATTCTCTAAATAGAGAAACCCCAATAGGAATAGTTTAGGACACATTTGAATGATGCGTTAAAGTCAGGTTAGAGTGATGCGTTGAAAAACATGGATTACTACCCGAGTTTCAACACGGACATAATACTTATGAGAATATGGCGGCCTTTTTAAGGATACCTATAAAAATAAGGGTGAAAAAAATGAGGCTAACGATATTATTTGATATCTCCATCGCCCCTTTAAATATTAATTTATTACAACAGCAAATATTACGATTATGTATTCCTGAACGATTCATATACGACCATTAATCTACTCAAAAATTAAACACTGTTCTTTCAAATTAATGGGCAAACCATGGCAACGCAACTACTCCATGTCGGTCTTCCGCAAGGAGCCGTTCCAAGTCCTCTATTGTTTTCTATCTACACATCCACACTTAAAAGTGTGGCTTTAGACCAGATAAAATTTGCCCAGTTTGCCGAAGATATAACACTATATTAACGGAAATGACATAGAAGAGGCAATACAGATAATTAGCACACCACTTGAAAGCTGTATTAATTGGATCAAGAATCTAGGACTCGTCTTATCAGAAGAAAACAGGTCAGCTATGTTTATAACACGAAACGAGTTAGAAAAACGGAAGTAGACTTACTAGCAAAAGACACTGCATAGAGTGGGGTTGCATACAACATTGTCGTAACGTGTGACATCAAAGCACACCTAAAACAAATTGCAAGAAGAAACTGGTCAGTACTTTTACATTATGCCAATATACATCTAAAAGAAACCCTGTGCATAGGCCAACAAAATTTTTCACGGCGTTATTCAGGTTATGGTTTAATCATAACCAAACAACATACCACCTTGCCGAAATTGGTCTAGTTGAGAATGTGAAACACGGACTATTGCCGATTCAAATCACGTTATCCTGGCATGCCCAAAAAAACACAATGGACAGGGAGATTTTGTTCCCGGAGCTACAAAAATGGAATAAAATTTTCTACAAAAGTGGATCACGCACTCTCGGACACAAAGACATCCCGGTTCTCGATGCACTCACCGCCTTTATAGATAAGAGCAACGTATCCATTTGACAACATGAAGTATTAAAAAAATCAATAAAAGACTTATCTGACAGGTTCCTGGGGATGGGTGGTTCTGGGCTATGGGATCGGGTGCCATAAAGGCTTGGGCGTTTTGCCCCGGATTCCATGCGGATGTGGGATCTTCCGTTGTATTATAAATGGTTTTTATCCACATCCCCGAAGACTGCACTCGTATGTATGCCCTAAAAGTTAATTAAAAAATAAAAATATCGATGATGGTGGTTTGGATATATATGGATGATAGGTTTGGCATTCTCCGGTGTTCGGCGGCGCCCACATGCTCTCAAATAGAAAAAAAAATGGCGCATACCCAAATGGCGATGCAAACCTCTAGAAATCCTAACCCAAAACACACATAAGAATTCCCTGGTAACGCTAAATCGATAATGTCCACGCAATGAAAATTTGTATTACCATCCTAAAAACCTATTCATTTTCCACCTAAAAAGGACTAGATTAATCAATACATGAAAATGTAGGTTACATATCCTATGTAGGTTCATTTTATCTATTTTTTATAAAGAAAATTAAAGGAAATGTAATTATTGCGATGTAACCTTGCGCAGAGGAAATATGCAATGAAGTTCTACTAATTATTACGATGTTTTAAAATAGAATATTTGATAAAATAAAACTGTTAAAATTATAACGTTGAGTAGTTATTGGGTAAAACAACAGGTACACTAGTAATTGGAAACCCTGTATAGTAAACACTAAAATATTCATGTAATAACAAATTAAGATGGCAGCTTCAGTGGGCGGGGTCGTCGGAGAGGCTCTTGCGAGAACACGACGGGTAGATGGCCCTCAGAGAACCTGAACAGGGGACGAGGGATCGTCCTCACCCGACTGAGGATTGGCCATACACGGTTGACACATGGGCACTTGCTTTTGGCCCCTTATGCAGAGAAAGGTTGCTCGATGTGACTCACATAATATAGGTGTTTCATGCCTTGGCTCCATACAGAGAGCGTGTAGGCATGCCGCCGGACTTAAGAAGAGTTCTCGAACACGGTAGCGAGTTTCAGTCCCCTGTTCCGCTTTTTAGGGGAAATTGTTTTTTTTATTGTATTATGTCTTATGTGTTGTGTCTATGTTTTGTCTAAGTGCATGTATTTATTAGCGTGAAAGGCGAGGGGTGAGGGTGAAATATAACGTCATCATCGCTCCTCGAACGTTGAGAGCGTAAGAGTGTGTGTGCGGGGTCGATGGCGGAATATCAATAAAAGTCGACCCCAAGCTACATTAGTTTAAGTATAGGTCGGTGGAGGAATAGCAAGTACTCCACCGACCAAACGGAATGAGTGCACTGTATGGATGTATTTATGTGTATGAATGTATTTATTTGTACGAATGTAGTGTTTGAAAGGGTAAATATAATATAGACTTAGTTGGGGGCTGAAATGACCTAGATGTCGGAAGCCCCAGTAAAAAAAATTAAATTATTTGTAAATTATCGTTTATAAAAATATCAAGCATCAGAGCTTGTTTATAAAAAATGAAAATATTGTTAGTTATTAGACTATATTTCTTCATAAAAGGTAGGTGAGTGGGAATCCACCCATACTTACACATCGCAAGCAGTAACAAATGGTCCATTTTTTATAATTATTCAATATTAAAAATTCCGCTCCGGTAGTGGCGAGTAAAGTTGAGCAACCTTACCCCAGCTACAGTGTAATTTCATGTATGCTTTTAGCTTTTGTTTTTATAAAAGGACGTTGAAATTACAGTGGTTTGTGCGGTTTGTGTTTTTTTTTTCATTTTAGTCAACTCTCTTTTGGTAAATTTCGAAATTTTTAAATCTCTATTAAAGTTTAATTTAGATTTATGTTTCTGCTAGTTATTGTCATGATTTTAGCCATACTAGTTGAAATGTTTAAAGGACTTTATTTTTTAAAATTCTTTTAGTTAGTTATTACAACGTACATGTATTATATTTGATAATGTGGTGTTTTATCAATTTTTTATTTAATAATAATTAGTTTGTTTTAACTTGTATTCGCCTTGGCATGCTTTTCTATTGGGGTTTATCAGACTTAAAAGATCGGATCGCTCATTATCTCTCCGTTAGGGATTTGCAACGCTTGAATATTTACTGCTAGCGAACACGTTCTTTTCCGGATTTTGAAGGCACCTCAGCCGTCTGAAGGCTGGATTTTATTTTCGTCACATTTTTCCTCATTCGTCTGAGAAGCTGACTCGACGCAGCGGCCGTCTTAGTTCCCAACCGTTCGAGACGTACGTGACTTTTTGAAAGCGTAACCGAGACGGATCGGCGGGTTTAAAAGGTGAAACGAGGTTTTTAAGATCATTGGCGAAATTTCGAAAACAAAAAAATTTGGCGCCAACACATGCCGTCCAACTAAGCCAACTCACTCGTCTAATATCTAAAACCCAGAAAGAAAAATTAGGACAGTCAAAAGAAGACATAAAGATAGAGATAGAATTATACATAGGTAAGAATGATCTATCTGTACAGAACGTCACACTACATGAATTTCTAAAATAAAAACATATAAAACATATGTCAAAGAGCATTCCAGCTTATTGATAAATACTCTCGGCTGAAGTACATTGCGAAATAATGTGTTATTTTCTATTAGGTCCGTTCTTTGTGTATGTAGAATTTCATGTAATATAATCTTTCATAACATTTTCTGATCCAAGGAAAAAAATTGACTTGTGCCTAACAACCTCGAAACACATAAACAAAACTGGTACAAAACCTCATAAAATAAAATCAATTTGCTTAAAATATTTGAATTTCTAGGCTCTTTGTTGAGAAAAACGCTTGGACACGTATCTAATAATTTTCGATGTAGTATAACCAAAATAACAATTAAAACCAGTGATTCTACGCCTTTTGCCAAAAGTTCAAAAATTGTACAGACGTGCATTGTTACTAAAGCCGAAAGAAGGTCTCCCATTCCGTAAAATTCGTCAATTTTATAAATTTACCCGATGCTGAAGATTTCTCAATCGAATCAATGAATTAGATTTATTTTAAAGTCAAAATAATACAGGATACTCTCTATAAACAGTGCTTCTTAAGATTTAAAGATTATAATGACCATAAACACCGCAAAGATGAGAATAAAAAGACAAAACTTACCACAAACAATATGGAATAATATGAGGTTTCTGGTGTAGAAAACCTTATATAATTCGACTAGAAAAATGGATCAGACTTGACAAACAACTAAAGTATGGTATTCTTCTAAGAACTTTAATTTCATGAAATTTATTAATTAATAATTGAAACAAAATATACTGCTTAATGATAAAGGAATCGGTGATTTTCACAGCCCAGTAAACTAAGTTGAAGTCCAGCGGCAATAAATAAGAAAAATAATTTTTTTTCCTTTCGAGGGTTTCGCATATGAAAGGATAAAGGGAGGAAAATGCTTCAGGACACTATTCTACAACCAATCAATCCCATACGAATTCCTTTATGAAAAGAATCTTTGTATCAGAGGGCGTTTATTTGAATAAAATCGTCTATAATGAGACATTTCCTTTCATTCCCCGAAGTTGAAAAAAAAATCGGAGCTCTTTTGACCCTTGGAAAATATCGACATAACAAATCGGTAACCAGAGCCAGTCTTTGTGTACACCCGGGAGTCGACATGTTCTACAAAACATTTGCGGTCGCCTCTTTGTAACAAGGGGTGGCACAGTTCGGATTACCGTGGAGGCCCTTTTGCTCGTCAGATCCTATTAAGATATTTAGGAAGTACTACTGTAAGAAAGAGACGCATCTTTGGCCGCCTTTTCCAGATCCTATTTCAGATTTGAAAAGGCCTATTTGGACACGTACACATGGCTGGGGTAAGGAAATTCGGTGTGAAATTTCTTTCCAATAGCATAAAAAAATTCTTTATCATCACGATCCCATTCTCAATATTTTACTTCTTTCTTGGACAATTTCACAGTAAGTATTGCGCAATATTATTTTCCCATCCAAATACCTACCTACCAATATCTACCTTTTTACTCTTCCTCTTTCACGTCACTCTTCACTCCGGCTCTCTCTCCCTTTCTCTCACTCTCTCTCTCCCTCTCTCTCTCTCCATCTATCTCTTTCACTCTCTTTGTGTCTCTTCGTTTATCTGCCCCTCATTTTCTTTCCCCCACTCTCTCTTACTCTCTCTCACTCTAACTCTCCCTCTCACTCTCTCTCTCTCTCTCTCTCTCTCTCTCTCTCTCTCTCTCTATCACTTTTATCGTTCTATCTTGTATAATTTTATTAATTTGAATGACTACAGTAAATTTTACGAATTAATTTGATTTCGTGGATATTTTAGTGGCCATTGTTTTTGATCAAAGACAGTTTTTTCCATAAATTTATTGTACAATTATTCTCTAAATATTTACTTTCGAAAGATAATAATTTTTTGATATTAGAAACAATTCTATAAAATTTTTTTCGTTAAATTCAGCTGTAATTCAATAGTAGTTTAAAAAATGTATAAATCTTAACAGTAATAGTACACAGTGTTATTCTATTATTGTTAACCATAAGCAAAATTTATACAATTAATATTATCTCGTTAAGGAAATTTTTACTAGGTTAGATCAAAACAAAAATATTTACTATATATAAAATATACCTAATTCGCCAATTATTTTCTCAGTTTGCAAAAAATGCTGAAATTTAACGGCAGGCCTTGATCCTCTTTAAGAAAGAAGCAGTTATTAAGTTCATAGCATTTATTAGGCAGTTAAAAGGAGGGAAAATTCAAAAGGTGGGATTGAGATGAGAAGTTAGTGCCCGAATGGATCGAAGTCAAGATAACTCAAGTGGTAGAATAGCGGCGAATCAAGCCGAAGGTCGTGGGTTCGAATCCCCCTCGTGACACTGACTTTTTTATCTCCACTAAAAACTTTAATTAATTGCACTTATTAAGCTTAATCCCCTTTTAATCCTACCAGATGTGCACCACTACCTTGTTGTGTGCAGTCGCACAGAAGTAACGGCCTTTGTTTTTCACCCCTGAGAAATGATTAATGTTTGATTAGTAGTTTATATCCCAATAAAAACACGTTTGAATCTGAAATATTGATATTTATTCCGACAAAATTTGGCAGTTTTTTACCGGAAAATTCTTGTTTATTTTCAATGGATTATCAGGTCGGTCTAATTATTTGAATGAAAAATAATATTGACATTGCATAGCAAAGAATAGCTGGAATAGAAAAAATGGAAAATAGAAGGTCGTTAAATGTAAAATATTCATGGGATCTGGACGGCGGAGATTATGCGGAAATTGAAAATCCATGTTCCCATCAAGATAGCTTTTGTCAAATATTGCTTTGATAATAAAATGAAAGAAATACCGAAAATTGTGAAAAACGAATGAACAAAACCGTATTTTTCTTTGTTGTATAACTATGATAAAGCTTATTCATAGGTCCTAACTTGAACGTTTTGTAATAACAGAAATACCAGCAGACACGTATTTCACATAATTATGTTATATAAAGAGTATACAATCAACGCCGTAAATCTTCAATGGCTAATTCGTGATATTATCGTACAAGTAAAGTAACAGTGTTGCCACAATCCACTTCCGCTAATTTTCGGGCCGAGTTTAGAAGGATTCGACTCGGCATGTGAACACATTTGTATTGTATCATTTTTAAATCAACAAAGTAGTCAACTGACAAAACTTGTTCACTGTGTTTCAATTTCGGGAATGTTCTTGTGCTTATAACCAAAATTTCTTTTGCGCGACCATATCCCTTGTTTTCCTTACTTAACATTTGACGTTCAGGTATATTACTTCACCTAATTAATTTATGACTGATTGGCGAATGGAAAAACAAAAGGAGATTACAGAGATAAAATTAAGAAAGAAAGAAAAAAATAGAAAAAGAGAAAGTGATACAGATAGGGTAAATTGATAGAGAAATAGACAGTAGGTAGGGAATACAGGACAGAACGAAAGAAAGAGAGAGTGTGAGAGATAATGGAGAGAGAGAAAGAGAGAAAGAAAGAAAGAAAGAGAGAGAGAGAGTGAGAGAGAGAGAGACAGAGAGAGAGACAGAGAGACAGACAGACAGACTGACTTATAGAGGGAGTGACTGACTGGCGTATGGAAAAATAAAAGGATGAGTGTGGGTGATATGTAATGAGTTTTAAGTAGCTTTTTTTTCCCATTTGTTTGTTGTAAAAGAACGAATGGCCAAGAAAAGAAACCTACGCACATACCGACAAAAAGTGACAGAAACAGAAAGAAAGAGAGACGGAGGGTGAGACAAAGGGAGAGAAAGTCAAAATTAAGAAAGAAAAAGATAGAAAAAAGAAAGTGATACAGATAGGGTAAATTGAGAGAAAAATGGGTAGGTAATACAGGATAGAACGAAAGAAAGAGTGAGTGTGAGAGATAATGGAGAGAGAGGATAGCGAGCGAGCGAGAGAGAGAGAGGGGGGAGAGAGAAAGATAGCGAGCGAGAGAGAGAGAGAGAGGGGGGAGAGAGAAAGATAGCGAGCGAGAGAGAGAGAGAGAGGGGGGAGAGAGAAAGATAGCGAGCGAGAGAGAGAGAGAGAAAGAGAGAGAGAGAGAGAGAGAGAGAGAGGGAGAGAGAGAGAGTATAGCATCAAGAAAGAGAAAGGAGGTGAAAAAAAGGGAATAGTAGAAAGAGAGATGAGACCTACTGTGACAAGTATATTAATTACCAAAAGTTTTCGTTTTCACCGGTCGCCAAAAAATAAAGAAATAACTGAAAATAACTGGTTACTAATTTGCTTTAGGCCAGCATTATCAGAAGTTTTAAGATTTATTAGTTGTAGGGATGGTTAGAACATAAATAAAGAGAAAAATTGAAAATGGAGAACATTTAATAAAATAGATTATGGGTTCAACGTAACTGTATGAATCTATAAAATCGAATCTCTTAAAGGTTTTGCCAAAGGAGAATTAATCGAGAAAAAAATCCGCTGTACCGGTTGCTAGTTGGAGGGTGTGTAAGTAGAGGGAGGGACATCTCCTTTGAAGTCGGAGAGCTTTCTGCTTGTGTAAGTTCACCCCAGGCCAAAGCCAATAACGTCCACTTTATCCATACCTCTCTTGCAAAATTATTAGATCTTTTTCTTCTTCTGTACCATGAAATTCAGTTCTTTTCGATAAAACCCATTTGACGTCTGTTATGTCTCAGATATTATATTGGAAAAGTTGGGAAGATTTTGAACCGGGAAGGATTCGAGTCAGTATTAAATCTTAACTAGGTGTCCAGGGTCATTAAGTGGAAAGCCATCTAGGAAATGGCCGATCCTGCGTTAAGCGAGCCCCGGAGCCCTCTAAACCATAATAACCCAACCCAGACCTAGTGGTTATCCTTTATTTATTTCAGCTCCATTCCGCATGCATATTGTAACGGTATTTACATGCAATGGCCTCCATCAGCCCATCCTCAATGCCATTATTCGTGATGTTGAAATTCGTGTTAAAAGGGGTAAATTTTGCAAGGGCGGCAGTGAAGGGACTTAACTCGGACAATAATAATTTTAAAAAAATGCGATTTCAATTTCAAAGAGGGGAATGACAGAAAAAAGTTGCTACTACGTGGGAGAAAAGCTTATGTGACGTAAGAAAAGCGTTAATAAGTGCAAATTGATAAATTGTTAAACGTTAATGTAATGTAGAAATGTCATAAACTTATCAGAAGTTAAGTAAGCAACATTTTTTTTAGCCGGAAGCCACATCTGAAATATATTTTAAGGGCAAAAACGTGCGGCTGCCCGTGACACACCCGTTCAGCGGCCCGCAGCCACAACCACGCTACTCTTTTAGGGATATGTACTCCTCTTTACAACGGACGTATCAGAGGTACGTGGACAAAAACCATTTACTTCACTTAACTTAAGAAAAGTCCTCGTCCCTTCCACTATCCAAGGCTCAAAGAGGTCAGAGCACCTAGAACTCACCCCAAATGATATAGGAACGCCGCTCCCCACAGGGCAGCCACTAGAAATAAGTCAAAAAGTAATTATGTACAACATAAGACAGGAAAAGTTAGACAAAACGATACAGCGGACAAAAAAGTAACAATATGAATTGAGATTAGCTAGGAAAAGTGGCTTCCCCCTGGCAGGCGAGCTGCATCAGGTGATTTCTCATTGCGTTCCCCTACGCTCTGACATTTTAGTCAATAATTAAAGTGAGAAGGGGTCGTGCGAGCGCCAGGAAAATCGGCTTCATTTCCCATAGATATTCACATTGTAAAGGAAAGCGGAGATTCCGCTAATTAAGTTTTTTCAAAAAATACCCTTTTATCTCGATCCTAACTAGAACCAGACTGTTATACAATGTCGCCGCTTTGAAAACTGGCATTTTAGGGGGGCTTCTAAAGAATAAAACTTAGGAAGTTGTTTCTTGGACGATGCGCGGGCAAGAGGCCATTTTGTGGAGAACTTTTCAACAGCTTATCCCTTTCATGTTCCCAACCACAATGGCAGTCGCACGCGCCGTTAAACAGTGATAATTACAATCGTTAAAACACTTTTAGCTCGACGAGTCACCTTGTTCATTAAATTTGGTTGTTACAAGTTGTAAATTAGCTATATTCTCGTCCTAACATTTAATCTTTTTTTAAATTTAATTTTTAAAGTGTGGTGATAAGCAACCGTTAGTCGATGATTATTCAGAAATCGTGAGATGCAATCTGGTGTGATGTAGGTTTCAGAAAAACATTTTTATTATTGTGCCAATGTTTCGATCTTTATTGAGCCCTGAAGATGATCTGAATAAAGATCGAAAGGTTGGCACGATAAAGAAAATGTTTTTCTGAAACCTACATCACACCAGACCGCATCTCACGATTTCTGAATAATCAATTAAATTTTTAAATTATTTTAATTGATTTAAAGGTAAAATAATTAATTTGATTTTATTTGAAATAATTACTTGACACATAACATTAAATTATTTTAAATTTTTGATGTTTTATAATATTTGTACTATTAACGTTTACGATTGATTCGTGCAACATTTCACGCTCGCACCTCTTCTCTTTCTACTTCTTTAATTTTATTTATCTCTTTTTCTCTCTCATCTATCATCTACCTGCATCCCTCTCTTTCTCTCTGTCTCTATTTCTATCTATCTATCTACATTATCTATCTACGTAACTCTGCTATATTTGTATCTATCTTCCTCTCTCCCTATGTATTACTCCTCTCAATCTCTTTCTTTTACTCACTCCCTTTCAAACTCTCAACTATCTTTCACTATCCTTCTCTCATTTGTTTATCTATCTGCATATCATCTATCTCTTTGTCTATATATTTATGTATGTACGAATCTCTTTCTGCCTACGTATCTAATTATTATTAATAATCGCATCGTATCTAATTATTATTATTATTATTGTTAATCTAATCTATACCTGTTACCTACCTTTTTATCTATCTTCCCCTGTCTGTCTCATTCTCTTTCTCTCTATCTATTTATCTTCTACCTCTCTTTTTATTTGTCTCTTGCTTTCTATCTCTCTCTTTTTCTCTCCCTCTCTTCTTTACACTCTCCGTCTCACTCTCACTCTCTCTCTCTCTCTCTCTCTCTCTATCATTCTATTTATCTCTTTCCTTCTACTTTCTATTCTTATATATCTCGTTTTCTCACTCTCATCTATTTATTTATATATTTTTATATATTTCATCATCTCTCTCTCTCTCTCGCTCTCTCTCTCTCTCTCTCTCTCTCTCTCTCTCTCTCTCTATATATATATATATATATATATATATATATATATATATATATATGTTTCGTTCTATGTATGTATTTATCTATCTGTCTCCCTACACATCTAATTAATGTAATTATTAATAATAATCGTATCGTGCCTATTAAATTAATTAATTTAATATATTCCTATTATTTTTATATTTCCCTCCCTCCCCGACTTCACTCTCTCTGTCACTCTCTATCTCCCTCTCTTTTTTTCTTTTGTTTCTTTTCGTCCATCCTTTTCTCTTTCTCTCACTGTCTATTTTTCTATTCCTCTATCTTTTCTCGTTAAGAGTAATAGAAATCGTTCGGGATAAAGTTAAATATAATAATAATATTAAATACACAATATTTTTTTTTGACTGGGGCTTCCGACATCTAGGTCATTTCAGCCCCCAAAGTAACACTATTAATTCATTCTCAATTTCTCTCGTTATCCTTTTCTCTTAACCTCTTAAGCATTTTTGTCTTCCATTTCCTTTGAAATTTAAATCAATGTTTTCCAGTTTGTCAAAGAAGAGCAGGACACCTTTCCACGGGCTCAGTTTGTCGCCCTTGAGACGAGCCGAATTTATTCGCCTAGTAATGGAGAAAGGTTTCCGGCCATGGGGATCGAGCGACCTCTATCTCCGGAGCCCAGTGCGTACAAGGAAATCGGCCGGTTATTTAAGTGTGATAGACCGGAAAAACTCCACACCTCCTGAGGGACGTACTTCTTTCCTTTATTCATTGCTGCTATACGTAAAAAATTGTTTTTACTCGGACTTAAGACGGAAAACGGCCGGAATCAATTGGCCGGGTAAGGAGAGATCCGGGATAAGGGGGATTGGTACGGTTTATGCAAATTTATACCTAGAGTTAAACTAACTCGGTTAGAAAATAAGATAAAAAATAGCAAATTCAGCATAGCATATTTTAGTGTGAAAAGGTAACTAATCATCATATATATAATGTGCAAATGTGTTTGTTAGCTTGAAAAAGAACTGTCACTCATTCACAATAGGCCTTACACGGTTGACCCAAGCAAAGATATTCTAGGACTAAAGCAGACTACAAGCGATGTGTAGTGGTAAAGTATCATTCTTTTGTTTAGTTGTCTTTCTTGTAAAAGTGAAAGTATTTAATAGCAGGAAATAGACCTTTTACCTAAATTATAATAGGGCGTACCCGGCCTCATGGCAAACATACTTTTGGATCAAATTCGATGTACAAGGTAAGAAGCCAAACTTGACTTTGTTGTATATGCAAATGTTTTTACTAGCGTGAAACGGTTCTATCCCTGAATCTGAACAGGCCTTACTCATTTCTCACAAGGAAATACTTTTTGGCAATGCGAAAAACTACCAATGTGTCCTACCTAAGTGACAAACCTTTGTTTTATTACAATTAATTACGGTTTTTAGTTGAGAGAAAAACCTTAATTAATTGAAAGATATTAATTGGTCAAGCGGACCACGAAAAATAGTGAATTTAATTGATTAAAATGAAGTACACTTCACTAAAGTTCTCCGTGGCCATTTCATTTGTCGCCGAGAATCCAATCCGATTACACGGCATTTGAAAAATGGCAAAAAGGAGGGAAAATTCAAAAGGTGGGGTTGAGATCGGAAGTTAGTGCCCGAGTGGACCGAGCTCACGATAGCTCAAGTGGTAGAGCAGCGGGGCGTATCAAGCCGAAGGTCGTGGGTTCGAATCCCGCTCATGACACTGACTTTTTTATCTAAACTAAAAACCTTAATTAATGGAAGTTCTTTTAACTGTTTTCCTCAAATGAGTGAATGTATTTATTAGTATTAATAATGTCATAGGGTTGTCGATAGAACCCTCGTCGAATCAAAAAACAACTTCGAATCGGAAACAAATTAAAATTTAATTAGCTCCAACGTTCACGTAATTACACGAATTTTGTTTAAACACCATAATAACTTTATAATTACTTTTTACTGTATTTCAATGACTTTTTTTATTGTGTACTATAATTTACCAAGCGTATTAAAATATAACGGTCTCGTTTCCGACATTGAAAGGCTAATTATTGGTTTTCATCTTAAATCATTTTTTCTATTTATTTAATGATTTGGACGGTTGTAACTTTTCATTTCAATCATAAAATCAATTCAAATAAATAAGACCGGGAAATAAAGGACAGAATCTTTTAAGTCCGTTTAATTAAAATACGAGCCAATATCTGGCAAACGTTCCCACGTACTGCCGTTATAATCACATTTCGCTTACTTCCATCTAGGATTACATGCCTGCAAGTAAAATAAACGGAATGTTCAATTGTTCGCCCTGGATAATATTGAAGTTCTGTTGAACATACACGGTATAATTTTTAACAAGTCGCAACTACGCTAGGGATCAGCTCAATCAATTTAGCAGCCGGCAAAGCAGAAAATGTCAGTTGTTTCTCCTTAATCCACAAATAAATCGGCCAAGCCTCACAAATTTGGTAAATTTCATGACAACTGGCGAACCTGGACTTATAATTCACCAACAGAAGAAGAACCGCTTTTTGTTTCACCTCGTCATCCAGCTCTGACGTCTGGCACAATTGCAATTTATAATCAGCATCGCAGTGATTTAATAATGACCCCTCGCGAACTTTCCATTACATTATTCATGAAGAACGCATGATAACAACGTTGACAATTGTTCAAATTTGCATCCGTTAAATTTTTGAACCTTTTTCTGCTCTCTAATAATTCCTCACCGTTAATGCAATATATATACGCATTTCCCTACTGACTAAATATTTTAGAGACAATCTTACAAAATTAATATTTTTGTGTTACGTTCTACGCATGTATCAAATTTCCAATACAACTTACGACAGTTGAGGAGCTTTTCTAAAGAATTAGTACCTAACATATGTGTTTGTAACTTTTCTAGTAAAAATTTCTTTTATTACTCTAACATAAACTATATTGTTTTAAATGAAGTTAAAAAGTCAAGTAGAAAACAATACATTTTTTATTCATACCACCTGCAATTATCTACGATTGCAATTGGAGAGGACCAGACTATTAACCGGTCATGGAATCTGAGAAAACATATATTTATGCAATGAGGAGGAAGAAAAAGCCACCCATATTACCTGTAAAAAAAGTTCTTTTATGATCTTTTTGCATGATTGTACTGAAATTTATTCTCAATGAACCGATACTTCTGTCCTGTAAGCCTCTCTCTCCTATTCTTCTCCCTCTACCACACACTCTTTTTTTCTCTCCTACTCGGTTTGTATCATTCTCTGTTATTCTATCTCTCTTTCTCTCTCTTCATCATGATTTTACCCTGTACCTCTTTCTCTTGTTTTAAAATGTTTAATATAAATCCCAACATCTTGACACTTCATTAATGGTAATACATTTTACAGGATTTTTCTAAAACCTACATAACACCAGACCGCATCTCACTATTTTGGAATAATTATCGATTAACGGTCACTAATAATCACCACACATTTCTACACGAGAAGAACCAAGAATATGGGATTCTATGAACAAATTTCGACTACTTTTGTACACGGAGCTAAAAGTATTTTGGACATCGCCAGCAATGAGAAGAAACTCGCATCGGTTATCAACCAAAGAACTTTTTTGCTGAAATGCAGACAACACAAGGCCCTGAAGATGATCTCAATAAAGATCGAAAGGTTGGCACGATAAAGAAAATGTTTTTCTGAAACCTACATCACACCAGACCGCATCTCACGATTTCTGAATAATTATCGATTAACGGTCACTAATAATCACCACATTTTCTGTAAAATGACATAGATACACTAAGCAATGTTAAGAAACAAACGAATACAGATAATTCATGTCCGATTGCAACTGCGCACAATCATCTTGATCTAATACATTTTTATATTTCCATCATCAGCAAATATATATATTTTACTGTGTACTTGTGTAGTAAAATGCACTTAACCAGAACTGAGTAAACTTTTTAAAAAATAACGGGGATAAATGGTCTTCTTGAGGTACACATGATGCACCATGGAGTTTGGAGGATAAGTTATCATTTCATTTTACTAACTGAGCTCTTTGACTCAGGTTTGAACTTAAACCGTTCAAAAAGTCTTCATTAATGCCCATTATACGCACTTTTTAAACCGCAAGACCGTGATTGACCTTATCAAATGCCTTATTAATTCTGTGTATACAGCATCATTTTGATTGTGCAGAAAGAAAGCATACTGGGAAATTAGTAAATTCCTAGTCAACGATCGACCAGAATCGAACCCATGTTGCTCATCAGGATTATAAGTTTTAAATTACGGCGTTAAAATTATACTTACTTATTATTATACTAACAAATATTTTTGTTTCTGTTGAAATTTGGGAGATACGTAATTGTCAGTCAACCTTTTGTAACGACTTTTATGTATTGGAACCACAAAACTCCACTTATGCAAATTTCCCAATTTTTACAGATTTATTCAGCAAAAGGATAAAGGTTTATTTAATACATTAGAATATTTATTTGTAAAAATTGGTGGGAAAGTATCAAGGTCTGACGAGCCTTTGGGTATCACTGCTTTGAGTTTATTGGTGGATTATCAATACCAATACTACAATTATAATTAACGAACAGATCAGTATCAGTATCACATCTGATGACCAGTTTCTTGAGTAGGAACATACACAGATGAGAAATGAGTTGTAAATGCATCACAGATATCCTGACTGACTATTATAAGAGAAACATTATGGAGTGGCATTGGGCACAGCGGAGAAGGACTACGTAAAGAAAGATGTAAGGATGGTTGGATGGAGGGAAGGAAGGATGCAGAGAGAGAGAGAGAGAGAGAGAGAAAGAGAGAGGGGAGAGAGAGAGAGAGAAAGAAAGAGAGAGGAGAGAGAGAGAGAGAGAGAGATTGAAAGTTTGAAAGTAGGAGAAGCAGAATATCGGCGGGTTTTTCCTGGTTATCATTGATCGATACTTAACTTCGCAGCTGGCATCATCTGATAAATCGATACAGCTTTTTCCCAAGGATGTTTTCATCACGAAATAAAACCCCTCGTCGGATTTCGTCGCCAGGCTCCATCACTGTTCGGATAATAAAATTTTACGAAGGTGTAATAGGAAAAGTCCATCGGTCCGATTAAGCGATTCCCGGTATAATCCTGGCAAGAGCGGGCTTATTTTATTTAAAAGGCGAAATCAAACGTGATCATGACCTTTTACCAATTCCCGACGTTGATGTCTGCGGAATTATCATGTTAAGTTTATTGTATAATAATAATGTTGAACGGTATAGTAATGTAGTATAAAAATAATAATGAAGGCTATTACCTCAGGGTGCTTTTAACCAATGACGTTATTCTGTGCTAAGAAAATCGTTAAAGGTTTCACATAAATCCTGGAGGTAATATGCCTGCTAGTCACACCTATGATATAAATGTTGGAACATTTCCAAAAGAACAACAGAGGGGACTTCCTCAGTCAAAACTCTATTTCCTGCCGAAGATTGATCACGTGGTCAGCCTTGTCGCGCTGGTTTCTAGTTGCGATGATGTCAAATATTCAAACAACAAACCAGTATGTAGACAGTTGATGTGTCAATTTTCCTAAGATTGCGTCTGTATTAATTCGGCATAAAAACCTACAGCGAAAGAGGAAGTATATAACAGGACCATTTAGCAGCAAATCGGCCATGTTTGTTAAGTTACCGGACTTTCACCCTGGTCCACTTACCGGCCTCCTTTACCAATTTAATCAAAACCGCTATATCAAAAAGAAACACCTGGATAATCTATAAACGTTATTTAATTGAGCTTTCATCAATTGTAAAGATTTCGTAACGTGAAAGTGTAAAAGTAAACAGTAAACACGCCTAATGAAATCACGTGATGTCAGAAGGTGACAAATGATCCATTATGCGAGTATGATGCCGTATAGGAGTGTCTGAAGGGATATAAATCTTGATTAACAGCCCTAGGTATCCTTAGCATATCTATTGTCGACTGATATATGGCTTAGGTAATCCTATACTGAAGAGCATTTCTCGAATCTGTTCAATCAGAATGTATTTAAGTGTGCGTTTTCAATACCAACTTGGCATTAGTTAAAATAAACAATATTTGAAACAAATGTGGTTTGAAAAATCGTTTTTTCAACAGCTGTTACAGTTTGCAGCTTTGCTTCCTCCAGCGAAGAGATGGTACAATCAATTAAAACTAAAGTTAAAATAGCATAATTTTTTTATTTAAATTATTTTTTGTGATACTATAATCACACACAATCTTGAACCGACATATTGATTGCTGCCTCATAACGACACATCTATTTACTTCCTCAGGAAGATACTCGAGCACTGCTTCTACGCCGCCTCCAAGTCATCCTTGCAACATCCAATCTATTGTAATCAATAATCATCAATTGAATTGTAGCTCCTCCCATATATATATATATATATATATAGCCACTAGAAAT
>NW_019392774.1:60674-186019 GCF_000648675.2 Cimex lectularius | reverse complement strand
TTTAGATTAAAAGATATCACGATTTTCCGACGCCAGGACGTGATATCTTTCAAAATCGATAAAAAGCGAAATTACTCTGAAATGGTTGAGAATCGGACCATGGACAATATGAACTTTTTTGTTCATTTTAGGGTGAAGAATCTACTGGAGAAGTTTGTAGCACGAGTAGCAATTCACCCTGTATATATATATATATATATATATATATATTAAATGCCTGAGTAGACTTGTACCCCATCCCTAAAAGGTCCGGGGCTTGGTCGGCTCACGTGTCCTGCATAAACCTCTTGGACTTGTCCACAAACCCGAAGATTTTGGACCATTTAATCTCGGGGAGTGATTTGGTGATGTCCTCTCCTTCAAAAGTCTCAAATCTAGACCTAGCATACATATAGTTAGTGCCTTGTCATTTCTTCTTTTATTTCGCAGAAGCGGCAAAAGGGATCTGGTAGGATACCCATTACGAAGAGGTGACCTCTCAGAGGGCAATGGCCCGTCAGGATACCTATCAGCCTCCTAATTCCTTTCATTGAGTTAGAGAATAGCCATTTCCATTCTACTGGTTTGATCACCTTAACAAACTCTTTCGATTGCCTGTGTCCGGGGAATAGATTCCATTCCTTAAGGAATTGTTTCATACCCCAGTTTTTAGTACTCTCTTTCGCTGTGCTCATAGAGTGAGGTAATACCGGTTGTGGCCCGACAAACAACGTATCAGAGCCTTCTTTGGCCAGGCTATCCGCCTCTTCATTGCCATCGTGTCCTTTATGTGCTGGTATCTGAATAAAGGTTTCTTTGTTCTCAAACCTGGAAGAGATCCTATTGATAAGATCTACTGTTTCCTCCACCAGTCTAGAGGTTGATAAATCTTTTTGTAATGAATCTAAGACTGGCCTGACTGTCGGAAAAAATTCTAATAACTTTTTCCTTGATATTATTTTCCATAAGTGTTCTACAACACACATTAATGGCCCAGATTTCGCCTGAAAAACGGAGATGTTATTGCCAAGAGGGGTGGAGATACTGATACCTAATTTAGGTATATAGATTCCAGCACCACTTCCTTTACCTTTGATAAGTGAACCATCTGTATAGCATGGCCGTTAACCTTACTCCATAGTTTTAGAATTTTCGAGTGACCTATATTATTGCACTTATGAATCCAGCTGCCTTCACTAATTAATCTGTGGCAGCTGATTAGTGCTCTGACCTTAGCCTCTATATGTGGAGGTGTGATATTGGTTATGATTTCAAGTGCTAGGGTCGGTGAAGTTGAAAATGCTCCTGTCATCATCAAACAACCTAGTCTCTGAAATGACCTGAAATTGTTAATATTCCCTTTATTTTGTAGACTTCTCCACCATACTAAAGCTCCTCCGTTGAAATAAGACAGTACTGCTCAGCTATCTTCGTAGATGTACCTTAAGGTAATCATTTTAAAATCCTTTAATTATTTTAATTTAGTTTAAGTGTATTTAGTTTATTGTTGTATGACACAAAAGTAAGGGTTTATACATGCACAAGAATTCTAAGTAATTATTATTTTCATTTTCCCCCCATTCCTATGCCAATGGGCCATGTAAGCATTAATCTTTTTTTTTTTAAATTGGGATTAAGAATATATTTAGTTCAGATGTAAATACGTTTTCTTTGGTTGTATTTTTGTTCAGGGTAATCAAAGGATCTACCCAGGTAAGATGTACTAATAACATTACATATAATTAATTAAGGTTTTTAGTTGAGATAAAAAAGTCAGTGTCACGAGCGGGATTCGAACCCACGACCTTCGGCTTGATACGCCGTTACTCTACCACTTGAGCTATCGTGACTTCGATCCACTCGGACACTAATTTCCCATCTCAACCCCACCTTTTCAATCTTCTCTCCTTTTTATTTATTATTACATATAATCCTTATGATTTCTTACGTCTGATATCTCACTTTATCACAAAATGACAATATATAAATTTGGTAATAGCAATGATTTCTTACATCTGACATCTCACTTATTGCAAAATAACGATCTATAAATTTGGTAACAGCAATCCGTTCCTCTAATCTTCTATTTGCAACCCCTCCTGGTTCATTTTATATCCACACCCTCGAACCGTGTTTAACCACCATCAGTGGGGTTTAAGCTTAACGGTGATCAATTCCCACTTACAACCTTTAGTATAAAGTGGGTGTCGTCCTGGGAAAGGCCGGTGTTGTGGTAGAAATTATGATCACTTTGAACTCTCTGGCAGATGTGTGCTGCACGTTGGCTAACAGTGCTGGATGGTTGTAGAAGATAGTGCAGTTTCTCAGTGAAACGTAATTGCAAAATGAGCTTCATATAACCTACCATACAGTGCTCCGCACTTCTTGTTTTCTTTATGAGCAGAGCACAGAGGCCTTTTAATTTTAAATTTGTGCTGACTTTTAATATCAAGGAAGCTGTTTTAATTATAAAAGCAGTTAGATGTAGAGGTAGATGTAATGTCAGGCGCCCTTTAAGAGATATTGAATCCCCCGCGCTCTGCCTAAAGTACATCGGTGAGTCCTATTTCATCAAGAAACTTGATTAATAGGCCCGGTTTCAGTGGTTGAAGCTCTTCTGGTCACATTAAACATCCCAAAACATTTCCTCCTGCGGGCTAGTGTGGCTCCGCAGTTTGTTAGTAAATGTGTTGGTGTCTCTTCTGCCTCCTTGCAGAATCTACATGTGTCATCTTGGATTGTTCCAATTTTCTTTAAGTGTTCATTTAATTTGAGTATCCTGTTAGGATTCGCAGTGTGTTCCTGCTTCCTTTGACACATTCTGTGATTTCTTTCTTACCAAAATCGGTTGGAAGATTCTTGGATTGTTTATGTCCAATGAGTGAATTCCCAAGTTCCCTCATTTTCTTTTTGTCCTTCTGTCTGAGATAATCGTTAATAGTGTGGATTCCTATGCCACAGAAGGGTTCAGGTCCTATCAGCGGTGTAGCGGCCCCTTTCCTTGCAAGGGTGTCCGCTTTCTCGCTGCCTTCTATCCCATACGTCCTGGGACCTGGCAGAGGCTGACTTTATTCTACGTACATGGTATGTTTAGTTTGGTTTTGCAGTTCAGCACCATCCTTTAACTAATGATATTTGATCTTTGATGGCTGCTTGGCTATCTGACATGATAGCTATATTCTTGTTTTTGTACCCTTTACTTAGGTTGAGTTGGGTACATATTCGATTGCATGAATCACAGCTCGGATGATACTGGTGTATTTTCCCATGGGTTCTGAGTGTTTGGTTACAGGTTCAAATACTCCTGCCCCTGTACCTTCTTGTGTTCTAGATCCATCTGTGTACCAGAATATGTGCCATTTTTTAAAAGAGTTCTTTCCCTCTCTTTCCCATTCTTTTTTGTACCCAGGTTTATTCGGAAGTTTTTGTTAAATTCAAATATCCTGTTCATGTCGTCTCTTGGAGCCATGAGTATCGGATGGTATTTCCATAATTTATTGCGCCTCTCTATTTCAGTTTTATTCCTGCTGGAGGTATAAAAGCAGTTAAGAGAGAGAATAAATATTTATATAGAGTTCGGGCTGGACTTTTCAGTTTCATGGTTTAAGTGCATAACATGAATTCATTCCCCAATTCAATCTTAAAAATTTAGTAAGAATGTGTGGTGATTAGTGACCGTTAATCGATGATTATTCAGAAATCGCGAGATGTCCTGAAGATGATCTCAATAAAGATCGAAACGTTGGCACGACAAAGAAAATGTTTTTAGTAAGAATGTTTGAAACCAGTACAAGTATTTTTGTATTTTATATTTAAATTTTAAAATAAATGAGTAACTTGACTAATTGTGCTTTCCTTCAGTTTCTATTTCTATTTTAAGACCTTCAATCTGGAACGAGTAGGGGTCGTGTAATGAGACGGAAACCAAAGAAATGCGGTGTTCGGAATTAGCTGAAATCAAGGGCTGCCGCCCGTAGAAATGAAAGTAATAAATCATTTATTGGATTTGGGGAGAGAAGAAACTGCTCGAGAAACCTTGATTTCTCTTCAGGGGCTCTAGTTTTCTTCCTGGCTTCGTCAACCCTAAGTCAGCACATTTACCTCGCAAATTAACCGTTACAAATGTTAGATCTAGATTTTGCATATGCATTATACAAATTTATTCGTAGAAAGGAGACTAACCCCTAACTAATAAAAGGGTCTCGGTAACGTTCTTGTCTATATCGCGTGTGTGGTCCTTTGCATTTTTTTATCTTTAAAAAAAATGAACTTTAGTACGTTTATTTTGCTAACTTTTTCAAAGCGTAACAATCCCAATAGAAATGACTCGCTGGCTTGTATTGTGATAGGTAACAAGTTTCAACGTTCTGACGTACAAAATTCAGCGGACGTGAACAACTATTCCTGGCTTATACCAGAAATTTGGCAGATGTTTAGATTTAAAGGAAACAACCGTACATCGACATTTTATGTCTTTTAAGACAGACAAATATTTTGACAACTTACGTGGATTCTCCGACAGTGCCTTCCAGGTAGGGAGCATTTTCTTTTCTACAGTGATAGATCCTTCCAGTATAGAAGAAAGCCCACCGAAAGGAAAAAGATTTTAAGAGTTCATATGTAATTTCCGCTAAGACTGATAAGGGGCTATGGGATGATATCATAACGAAGTTGCGCAAGTTAGAGCAAACGAGGAACCTTGTACAAAAACAATTCATATAGAAGTTAGT
This sequence comes from Cimex lectularius, assembly GCF_000648675.2. Classification (NCBI taxonomy): domain Eukaryota; kingdom Metazoa; phylum Arthropoda; class Insecta; order Hemiptera; family Cimicidae; genus Cimex; species Cimex lectularius. The sequence continues at coordinate 181,310 of NW_019392774.1, read as the reverse complement.
CATAAGAACGGGGAATCCAAATGGAAAAACAATTTCCTCCTTCAAAATGGACGCATTGAGGCGGGATTATCGACTTGCAGGACAATCCATGTAGAACTTAAAAATTTCGCTGAGACATTGAGGTGTACACTGGTAGCAGTGTGAACATTCAAGTGGGCTGTGCTTTCGTTGAGTATTTTCAAGAAATAATTATGAGAGAGATAGTACCGACTGGGAGTGCAATATAATGTCAGCCAGGCAGAATAGCTGGCAGTATTAAATGTTTCGAAATGGTTACCAAGGTTAATAATCAATTTGAAAAAAACGTTGTAGAGAAAGATTATTACCAGAAAGTCAGGTTATATATATATTATGCAGGGTGGGCGACCAAGACCCGAGGGGTTAAATGTCTGGGTAGACTCGTACCCCATCCCTAAAAGGTCCGGGACTTGGTCGGCTCACGTGTCCTGCATAAACCTCTTGGACTTGTTCACAAACCCGAAGATTTTGGACCATTTAATCTCGGGGAGTGATTTGGTGATGTCAGCTCCTTCAAAAATTTCAAATCTAGACCTAGCGTACCTATCACACTCTGCGAAGTAGTGCCTTGCCGTTTCTTCTTTTATTTCACAAAAAGGGCAAAAGGGATCTGGTAGGATACCCATTACGAAGAGGTGTCTTCTCAGTGGGCAGTGGTCCGTCAGGATACCTAACAGCCTCCTAATACCCTTCGTTGAGTTAGAGAATAGCCATTTCCATTCTGCTGGTTTGATCTCCTTAACAAACTCTTCCGATTGCCTGTGTCCGGGGGCTAGATTCCATTCCTTAAGGAATTGTTTCATACCCCAGTTTTTAATACTCTCTTTCGCTGTGCTCATAGAGTGAAGTAATACCGGTTGTGGCCCGACAAACAACGTATTAGAGCCTTCTTTGGCCAGGCTATCCGCCTCTTCATTGCCATAGTGTCCTTTATGTGCTGGTATACGAATAAAAGGTTTCTATGTTCTCAAACCTGGAAGAGATCCTATTGATAAGATCTACAGTTTCCTCCACCAGTCTAGATGTTGATAAATCTTTTTGTAATGAATCTAAGACTGGCCTGACTACCCATTACGGAGAGGTGTCTTCTCAGTGGGCAATGACCCGTCAGGATACCTATCAGCCTATCAGGATACCTATCCTAATTGCCTTCCTTGAGTTAGAGAATAGCCATTTCGATTCTGCTGGTTTGATCACCTTAACAAACTCTTTCGATTGCCTGTGTCCGGGGCATAGATTCCATTCCTTAAGGAATTGTTTCATACCCCAGTTTTTAATACTCTCTTTCGCTGTGCTCATAGAGTGAGGTAATACCGGTTGTGGCCTGACAAACGCAGTATTTGAGCCTTCTTTGGCCAGGCTATCCGCCTCTTCATTGCCATAGTCCCCTTTTTGTGAAATAAGGGTTATCCTATTCTCATACCTGGAAGTGATCCTATTGATAAGATCAACAGTTTCCTCCACCAGTCTAGAGGTTGATAAATCTTTTTGTAATGACCTAAGACTAGCCTGACTGTCGGAAAAAATTCTAATATCTTTTCCCTTGATATTATTTTCCATAAGTGTTCTACAACACACATTAATGGCCCAGATTTCGCCTGAAAAACGGAGATGTTATTGCCAAGAGGGGTGGAGATACTGATACCTAATTTCGGTATATAGATTCCAGCACCGCTTCCTTTGATAAGTGAACCATCTGTGTAGAAAGTCAGGTTGCACTGGATTGTATAAAAAATGATTCATGTCACATGCCATTGGTGGAGGAGGTGAGACAAATTTGGGCTGACCAATAAACCGAATTTTCGAATTGTTTGGAGTATAGCAGACGTAGGGCTTTTGTGTTGCAAAAGAGCTGACATGTCAGCCAGACAAACTTCTCAGGATGAGAACCTTCCAGAATCCTATTGAGCAGCACCTAGCAGTTACATCAAAAGAAAATTAGCCGTGATAGAAAATGGACATCTTTCCAAAAAGGAGCTCATTCAAAAGATTTCGTACTTTCAATTATACGTCGAAAGTTACTAAATAAAGATAAGTCTTTATTGTTTCTAGTAAGAGCATATTCTCTCCTTTACAGTAACAGTTCCTTTTTGAATTTTTCTTTACACTGAAAAATATCTTTAGAGAAACATGACACATTATCATGTGGTTGTTCATTATATACCTTACTACTTTACTTATGTGGTGTTTCCTACGTATTATTCCTTGGAGGAGCATTTTACGTACTCACGTTGTTGCTCGTCATGTACAATACATTATTACTTTCCTTAGATGGTGCTTTCTATTTATTGTTTCTAGTAGGAGCTTATTCTCTCCTTTTACAGAAACAGGTCCTTCATTTTTAATTTTTCATAAACCTAAAATATATCTTTGGAGGAGCATGTTACATTATCATGTCTGTGCGCATCATGTACATTATTACTTTATTTAGATGGTGCTTCCTGCTTATTATTCCTTCGAGGAACTTGTTACGTTCTCACGTGGTTGATCATCGTGAATGTTATTATTCTCTTTAGATATTGCTACCTATTTCTTGTTCCTTGTTTGTCCACTGTTCTTTCTGGTGTCATCATATACATTATTACTTTCCTGAAGTGGTGTACTTTCGGTCCTTTCAAAACTTCAGATATCCCTGCTGTTATTTCTGTGTAAAACATTGTGTTTGACCCAATGTTAAAACAAAACCTAACATATGTCACATATCTTCAATGCTGTCTATAGTACGTTACATATCGAAATATATGGAGTTGCATACTTCTTACGTCATCTTATCTTCCAGTTGTCGTGTTTGGCATGGTCGGAAAAGTTAAAAAAATTACTAATTCTGAAAGTACTAAGACATAGCACATGTAGGTGTTTGTATTGCATTCAGTTCACGGTTCAAAGTGTGTGTATTTCTGGGTAAAACTGTTGAGCAAATAGTCAAAATCAATGTGCTGTTTATTAACCCTTGCCATAAACACCATTTCAAGTGTTGCTTTTATAGTCATGTTAGCGTTATCGCTAACGAAAGGGGATTAGGATTTAAGGTTTTATTTCTTATTCCTCTCGGGTTTGAAACACACAATGGATTTCGGTCGCGTTTCAAACTTCTTCACGTGAACTACTTTTATTGAGCCGCAAGCCAAAGGGGGTTCGAGAGACGTTCTTCATACTCTTTCCGAACGGTTTTCATTTATCGCAACAATCCGCGAATATTGCTCGTCCATGATTTACGCCGTGCGTACGAGGATGCGAAGTTATATCGAAAATATAATAAAAGCGAACGGGGTCGTATTGGGGGGCGTCAATTTCTCAGTCGGCCGATCAAGTTGCGTTATTGATTCCGTAAGGGGCCATCCATCAAAAATTCCATCTGAGGAAGAAATTTAAGCCTTTTCAAGAAAATACCGGATTCTAAATAATCCACCGATAAGGCACGTGTTTAAGAAATGGGGGGCATTCCACGTATTTTACATACATCAATCATTATCATCACCCAGAACATTTAACCTGTAACGACCTTTTTAATTATTTTCCATTACTGCAGAAAACATCAACCCTATTTATTAATGATAGTTTTGTGTCCCTGGCGTGTGTTGAAATTGAATGATTTTATAAGCGAATGTGTAGTGTGAGAGGGCGGATGGCTGGTGTCTTCATCCACCCTCAATTAGGTTGGTTATATAATAGGTGTAAAGGGAATATCGAGTACTTTACCACCCTGCGTTACATAAAAGCTGGGATTGCCAGCAAACTGCGAAAAGTAACCGGCATTCCGTACGCGTGTGAATGTAGATGGGCTTATGTAAATTAGTAATTCATCAGTTCAAGAAAATCATTGGCTTTTTTACCTAACAAATTAAATCACATGCATTCAGCTATTACAACGGCATGCGTTCCTCATCAAAAGTTTAAAGCTGATCAACTTGGTTTGAACCACATCATTACAATTTTCCTCCTCGTTCTACCAACAGGCTACAGAAACTCGTAACATTTATGGGTTCTCAGCCTAAAATAAGGACTGAAAGTAGCAAACTGGCATCCTAGGAGGCCAGTGAAGTTGTGCAGCTCATCAAAAAGGCCTATGGTAAAGCTGCAAATATGGAAATGTCCATCAATGGTTTTCGACTGACAGAATGCATTCTCAATCAAGATACTATTGATCACTTTGTATGCCTTAGCAGAAACCACGTATAGACCATATTAAGAAACTATACCACCATGCGATGGTGCTTTGCCGTCAACCAGGCTCTTACTGTAGCCGTCAATATCAATCCACACCGCTTTTAAGATTTTGCCAAAAATTCGAATACGCAACATTAAAAACAACAAGGACAGAAGAATAGAGGAAAGAAAAAACGCTGCTAAGGCTTCACAACAAGAGCATATTGTGGATCAGGATTATACTCTAGGGAATGGACGGATGTATGTTCGGGAAGCAATATCCGGTTCAATTTAAAAAATAAAATAGTGATGTTATACTGTTAAAAATAGAGGCTAGGGGAATAATAAAGGATATCAGTAGTCGACTCACTTAGTTACATATTACAAAAAGAGCAACCTTCACAACAAAAGACAAGTTCCGAGGAATTTAAGGACTTCTAAAAGAAACAAAACATAATTTCAATTCAAATTTAAATACAACAGTGTTACATAGTTTCAACAAAGGGAGAGAACAAGATTGGTTTGGGAAATTCAAAATTAAAAAATGTAAAATTGTACATGGTGATAAATGCATTAATAATATAACAGATTTTGATCTACCACCCATTTTAAATATGTACATAGATAATATTGAACGTCCAAATAATTAAATTAATTATTTTTGTTGTTATTATTTTTATAGTAATTTAATAATATTAAGTATTTACTATTATAATATTTATTTGTGTTATAATTTCCGCGTTTCGCACGTTCAAATTGAGCGCCATTAAAAAACCAGCTGCTAATTGGAACGTCGGCTTGGCGGGGGCATCAGCGGGTTCACTTTTGCAATTCATGTCGAGAGAGTGGTAGTAGAAGTCCTTCAACCTGATGATGAGCTAAAGGGCTCGAAATCCGGATCGTTACAAAACAACTTACTGTGAGTAGGAACTATCTTTTTAAAAAGGATTGAACACCACACTCACTCCATCATTTATCATTTCTACTAAATATACATATGTCTAGGTTTCTCTATGTATTTGTTAAATAGTGAAACCAGTGGTTTTCTTGTTTTATCTCGATAAATTTACTCACATTTCAAAAATAGTTGGAAAATACTAGACGTTGTTGAGTAATGAGTTTAGGTGAAATATTTAGGCTGGTATTTCATGGTAGTGTTTTCGGTCTCACACATTTTTTGCTGTACAGTGATCGCCCACAAAATCAATTCTTAACTATTTAAATTATAAATGTAGAAAAGTATAACAGTAATCATTAAATACAAAAAATGTTTTTTACAGGCATGTAAAATAAAAATTAAAACACATGCTTGTGCACAAATAAAATATATATCTTAAAAACGTCAATTTAATGTACTAAACCTGTTAAAACGTCCCGTTAAGGATTATCATAAATATACACTTAGGTTTTTATATTAGGATATTGAAAATCAGAATGTAAAATTTTGAATGTATAAACCTTAAACTTTGAAAATAACCTGACTCCATTGAGAGGTTGCTTTGCATTCGAAGATGATATGGGTGGTTGTTTCTTACTCCTCATGTAAAATCTGTACATAGCGCCATCGATGAATATGCTTATGAATATGAAGATTTTCTCTGGGATGCCAGTTACTGGTAAATAGGCCTTCTGACTTTAACCCTCTCTAATTATAGCATTGAGTGTGTCAGGCTTGGTGAAGGTTATTTTATCTTAACCTTACTGTGTCTAGCACACTATCTCTCCTCCTTTTGTCTTTACTGGATCCAGTCTGATATGGAGGATTCTGTATTTGTTTTCTTTATCCCTGGAATAGGCTTAATGTATGGTCTTGCAGATTCTCCTGAGGGATTTGTTACCCACAAATTCACTCGTGTCCTGGTACCCGTAAAATCATCAAGCTGTTGTGTTTCCCAGGTTTTGGCATTCTTTTGCCAAATTAATTATTAATTAATTTTGATGTTTTGATATGATTCTTTTTGGCTATACTGGTTGTGTTTTTTTTGCCAGTGTAACCTGTATTATTTTAGCTTGAAAGACTAAGTTTGCTCACGTTTTAAATGTAAAATGGATTCAATTATCATTATCAATGGAAAAAGTGTCTCAACAAAACCGTAAAAACAATGGTTGAGTTTTAAGCCAACTGTAATAAACAGTAAAATTACATCTCATCCTTACATAAAAAGAATAGTTAATTGAAAGAAGTAACTTGGTCAATTAGTCCACTAAAACATAAATGGATTAATATTTAATAAGAAAAATTAGTTTTTTCTTTTTTAAGAGGGTTCGCAACAGCAGAGGTTATATTGAACCTCGGGGGGCCGGTGTTTTTGAAAAAAAGCCCATGCAGGGCCGCTGGATTCGAACCCGGGACCTAAACCTTAGAGTGATGAGCACCGTGTCAACGCATAAACCGTTGTAGCCACCGAAGCCCCATAAAATTACAGTTCAAAAATTACAATAGATGTTTTTTAAAAATTTCTTTTTAATTAAACTATATTTTCTTTTATGTGTATTTATTTTATGTGTACATAAAGCATAAAAAAATGCGAACAGTTAATATAACTATTTAAGTTTAAGAATATTGCTTTTTTTAGGGTCAAATTTTTCTATTTATATTTAAATATATTTATTCATGTATTAATATGTTTTCAATACAGTGGTTTATGTGATGTATACCCTACAAAATATGGGAAAAATATCATATTGAAAAAAATCAATCGAGAAGTATATAAGTTACGGAAAGTTTCTTATGTTTTTAATTTCCGTTATCTTAGAAATGTTTTTTCAACGTCGAAGGTTTAATTCCGCCTGGGAAATTCACGTTAAACTTACAAACATTGTCATCGGTTAGACATCGGTGCACCTGGAATCATGCTGAAAACGAAGACAAAACTCACGGTAACGGTTTGTTTACACGAAACAAATCGATTCAGAGGGAATGCTACTGAGATGAATTCCTAAGTAAATACACGACAGTCGCGTTGAATATGGAATTGCGTCGATACAGTGCGCATAGTGGATTTGTACGTTGTTCTATTTCATAAAGTGGCAACAGTTTTATAACTACATTGGTAGTTTTGCAAATAATCCGTGTTGTGGTCACAAAACATCTTAAAACATCCCTGACTTTCTAACCAATGTAATTGAATGTGTGTTTCTTAGTGATCTGTTGTTTCTTAATTCGTTGAAGTCGTGAGGAGTGGTCAAGAATGAAGTACTTAAGAAAAACACCTTTTTTGGCCGAAGTTTGATCTTTATTCTCGCCATCTTCAGGACCTGGGTAAATTAAAATACATGTTGATTGGAAAAAATACAATACATATGTGAACATAACTTTTGAACCACGTATTTCTTATTCGTATAAAGTGTGGTTCTATTCTTGCGGTGTCATATTGGTTCTGTGTGAGTGCTGTGAAACTTGAATTTGTACTCTGCCGGTTTTATACGATTGTGTCAGCGTGGGGGGCGCGGTAAATCTGGGAAATTTTCTTCATCTTCATAGGCGGCTTTATTTAACTCAAAGGAAGTCGAGAATGGGGATTTTCTGGATTGGATTTGTGATCCGACATTCAATATTGTATAGTAAATTCACTAGTTTTCGTGGTCCGCTTGACCAATTAATATCATTCAATTAATTAAGGTTTTTAGTTGAGATAAAAAAGTCAGTGTCACGAGCGGGATTCGAACCCACGATCTTCGGCTCAATACGCCGCTGCTCTACCACTTGAGCTATCGTGACTTCGATCCACACTCTATAGCTCGCGATAGCTCAAGTGGTAGACTAGCAGCGTATCAAGCCGAAGGTCGTGGGTTCGAATCCCGCTCGTGACACTGACTTTTTTATCTCGACTAAAAACCTTAATTAATTGAATTGTTTAGTAAGTTAATTAAGAACGTTAACGAAAGAAGGGGAAATATAAAATTTAGGTTTAATAGTTTATTTGCTTTATGATGTTGGCTAACTTCCGCTGAGTTTACATGTATGTGTTCGGTAATAATGCTGTGTGTCTCTGTTAATGTAAACCGTTTCTAAAAAGTGCCTTTATATTTTTTCCGAGGTTAGTATTTGCATTTTGTAGAAAACAAAGTTGTTTTGTTTTTCAAAGTGGTGTGTGTAGCCAATGCTGTGGGATTGGTTTTTGGTGTTTTACAGGCATAGATGTGTTGTTTTTTCCGTGTTTCGGGATACTGCAATGTAATTCCATATGTGCTGGACAGTTACAATACGATACAATTAATTTAAATTACATTGGATTTGTAGGCTGTTGGTATCCCGTCTTTGACTTTGGAAAAAAAATGTACCTACTGTTTTATGGTTTTTGAAAGCTATTTTAATATGTTCTGAGGAGAGAAATTTACTTAATTTGCGTGATACTGTGTGGACAAATGGAGTTTCTCTTTGAATGATTGGATTGATGTTGTGTTGTGTCCTGTGGAGGCTGTTGTTTTGTGAAATGCTGGGTTGTTTACGATTCTATAGATTATGTTTTTATGGTATTTGTGGCTTTGTAAGATTTGTTTTATGTTTGAATATTTTTTAGGAGATAGGATTCATGACTTAGAGATATGAATCTGTGTAATAATCCTTTAGCTGTGTTTAATATTGTGTGTAGGGGGTGGTGTGATGTATAATTAAGGTAGCGATCAGTGTTCATTGGCTTTTGGCACCACACAATAACCAATTAACAACAACCCTGTACCACCAGCCTACAAATCCGATGAAATTTATAAAATTGCACAACTTTCTAGCAACATACATTGGAATTACATACATTATCTAGAAAAACGGAAAAAATTACACAACTGTGACTGTAAAACACCAAAAAACCAATACCACAGCATTGGCCACACACCATTTTGAAAAATAACATAACGTGTGCGGTGATTAGTGACCGTTAGTCGATGATTATTCATAAATCGTGAGTTGCGGTCTGGTGTGATGTAGGTTTCAGAAAAACATTTTCTTTATCGTGCCAACGTTTCGATCTTTATTGAGATCATCTTCAGGAACTGGGATTTACAAACATTGTTTAAATTTAATAACTACTGTAAATCCCAGGCCCTGAAAATCATCTCAATAAAGATCGAAACGTTGACACGATAAAGAAAATGTTTTTCTGAAACCTACATCACACCATACCGCATCTCACGATTTCTAAATGATCAAATAACATAACTTTGATTTCGACAAAATGCAAATACTAAACACGGAAAAAATATAAAAGCGACTTTCTAGAAATGGTTTAGATTAACAGATACACAGCGCATTAATTACAGAACACATACATGCAAACTCAGCGGTAACTAGCCAACATCATAAAGCAAATAAACTATTAAACATAAATTTTATATTTTCCCTTCTTTCGTTAACGTTCTTATTCTTATAATTAACTTACTACAGAATGAAGAAACGCAAATTCAATCCAGAAAATCCCCATTCTCGACTTTCTTTGAGTTAAATAAAACCGCCTATGATCAAAGAAAATTTCCCAGATTTACCGCGTCCCCCACGCTGACACAATCATATAAAACCGGCAGAGTACAAATTCACGTTTCACAACACTCACGCAAAACCAATGTGACATCACAAGAATAGCACCACACTTTATGTTAGTATGTAATACTTGGTTCAAAAGTTATATTCACCATCTGTATTGTATATTGTTCAATCAACACATGTTGTGTAATTTTCCCAGATGACGTTTGAAGATGACGAGAACAAAGATCGAAACTTCTGCCAAAAAAATAAAAAGTTGTTCTTCTAAAATACCTCATTCTTGATGGCTTCTCACGACTTCAAAAATTATTGTATTTATTCTTTCTAGTATATAGTATTAAATTATAATCCTATTGAAGGTTTAAGTAAAAAAGTGTAATATTTAAAGCATTTGTTTGCCATTGTAAGAACTTTGAGGAACTCTGCTTCGAACAGACTAAAGTGGTTAGAAGTTTTAAAATATTTATTAAAATAGATTCTTTCAAAATTGCTCGATTGTTCTATTATATATTAAAACAATAGTGTTATAAAACATTAATCGAAAAAAATAACAGCCCAAGTTAAATTTATTTAAGTGATCGTCAACACTTACCTATGTTTCTTTTCGTTACCTAATGTCGGTTTAGGAGGTTGCCGATCGTCGTCTGTGCTTAAAAAAACGCCCAGGGTTTCTACATGGATCGGGCCCACATGGCAGACTGAATCCCCTTCGTGGTGACGCTTGTTTTAGAATGGGATCGATATGGCGATGCACTGGGCGCAAGCCTGCTGACGGTTGGAATCAGAACGTTCCGCCGGTACAGGCCGAGGTGGAAAAATGTTTCTAATTGCCTATTAAGCGCTGATAAAAAAAATATACAACAAACATTCTAAGATAACCCTAACCAAAAAAGGTTACTTTTAGTCAACGACTTTTCACTAGAAATTGTCCGCTTTTGCCTTAGTAAATTTTATACCTATCGATTTAAACTAATTTGCACAATAAAATAACATACAGTTGATTGATTTTTCGCGCCGAAACAGATCAAAAGTCCAGCCTGCCTTCAGTTTTATCTGATTTTATTCAAAGGACATTTCATTCTTACATCGTAAATGTTTTGGAGTTTTCGAACTAGCTTCTCTTTTTTCTTTTTCTAACGTGGCCCAAGGTTTTTCTCTCGAGTCGTTGTTTACACCTTGAGTGGATAGCACAATGTTGCTGTCTCTTATCTCAACGATAATCTACCTTCCTTAACCAGGGGTTACCTATTTAGAATTCTTTTTCTTTTAAAATTAATTTTATTTACGTACTCTCAACACGACACGCAAGAATGGCACACTTACGCAGAAAACAAACACTTTGAGCCCTGAAGATGATCTCAATAAAGGTCGAAACGTTGGCACGATAAAGAAAATGTTTTTCTGAAACCTACATCACACCAGACCGCATCTCACGATTTCTGAAAAATCAATTTTAATTACTTTATTTTATTTTCTTCTATCTTATTCCAGCCATTTTTATTTTTATTTTATTTTTAAATTTCTACTTTTTTCTTATTTTCTTATTAGTTAATCTCTATTTTTACGTTGGAGCATGGAGGCTGATACACATCTAATGTATAAAGTCCCTGAGCAAAATAATCGTCTATTAAAACCCACAAGAAAATGGTGTAAGAAATGTCTGAGGTAATAACTTCAATTGAAAATGAATTTAAGAAATCATTCTATGCTTGCAGCCCGTTGAACATATGCAAATGCATAAAAGGTTACGCCCCTAATGCAGGTATTAAATTTCTTAGGAATGGTACTATTCTCATAGGTTTTAATGCCGAAAAAGTCTTTATAAATATTCAAAACATGAAGATGTGTGAAAATATTCCACTACTGTTAGAACTTCAACGCTTATTAAATTTCTCCAAGGATGTTGTTAATGTCCTTGAGTTAATAAATTCCTCTGAGAGAGAAATTTAGGCAGAACTACAAGCTCAAAGCGTAGTTAAGGTATTTAGAATAACAAAAAATCAAAATAATATCAGAATTCCCACTCCCATTCTTATTATAAAATTTGAAAACTGGAAGTTCCAGACAAAATCACTTTTGACTTCCTACAATTTAAAGCTGGGCCATATGTTTCAAACCAAATGCAATGTTTCTCCTGTTTTCGTTTTAGGCATACTTAGTAAATATTGTAAAACGAAAAATTGCAGTCAATGTGGAGACTCTAGTCATGATACGAATACCTGCCAAGCAACACCCAAATGCATCAACTGTGTACAGGGGAAGAATGGGAGTGAGAATTCTGATATTATTTTGATTTTTTGTTATTCTAAATACCTTAACTCCTTAACTACGCGTTGAGCTGGTAGTTCTCCCTAAATTTTTCTCTCACAGGAAAACACCAGATATCTAAAACACCCTTAGAAAATAATAGCCAAATCAGCCAGTGTATAATTAAAAAAAGATCGGCTTCACAAATTGTACATCAAACAATTTCCCAAGTCCGCCAACGCCTTCAGGATAACTCCATCAAAAACCTCAAAAACAATGATATACCTAAAAATTGATGGCAAACACAACTCACCGATACTATCATAAACAAGCCTGCATATAGCTAAGAAACACTAATCATATGAATGTTTTACAATGGAATTCGAATGGACTAAGCTGTCATCGAGATAAGATACAACACTTAATATCTAGTCAAAATTTACCTGTTAAACTTTTGGGATTTCTCGGTGATGATGAAGGTGAAGTAAAGACCTTCCGAACGGTCTTCTTGCCTGTGAAGGTGTTTGTATCCTGATCAAAGACGATATGCCTCATCACGAAGTGAGCATAGACATTCACAATTAGTAACCGTTTTAATACCTACACCACCGCAATTTACTGTTGTATCCGTGTACATGTGGAACAAAATAGCACTGAACGACCTTGTTTTTGTTTACAATCGATTACTCCATCCAATTCTACTGCTTGGAGCCTTCGATGCCCATAATCCCATCTGGGGAGAGGGAAAACTGGTCAGTACTGGCAAGACATTCGAACTTTTTACCTATCAAGTCATCCTTTGTATTTTAAACGATGACGATAGCTCGCCGACATACTTCTGTTCTATTTCAATCGAATTGTTTTGGCTGGTGAATTTCCTGACATCTGAAAAACTGCTATAACGTTACTTATCCCAAAAAGTGACAGACCACCCCTAGATGTCAAAAGCTATCGCCCAATATGTCCGACCTCCTCCATGTGTAAGCTAACTGAAAAAAATGATGGTGAATCGGCTGCTCTGGTACATAGAAAAGAATGGATTTCTCCCCCATGGCAAAGTGGATTTAGACGAAACTGGGGTGCAAGCGATAATCTTGTGTTCCTCCTGGATCAACTATTTTCTTTTTTCTACAGTTTCATGTTCAATTTCTTTCAGAGCATTTTTTTAAATAGCGTCTAACTCTTTGCAATTTATCGAGTGTTTTCCTAACAAACTTTTCTTAGGAGATTCAGATACTACGCTGTCGCTGCAAGTATTTACTCATAAAAGGTATGCTTTTTAGGGGACGTGTACTTCATATTTTCCTGGCCCAAGCTACTTTCTGCACGAAGGTAAAGCATTATTTTTTAATAAATGGATTAAAGAGTAAATATAACGCAAATGATATTCAGAGATGATTTTATTGCCGTCCTGTGATGATAGATAATGCTTTTATATTGTTATTTATTTGTCAGCTCGAATTTTTAGACTCAACTATAGCTTATTTATACTAGCACACGCCAACAACGAGCTAAAATAAATAATAAATTTCGTGGGAATAAGATACAGGTTGAAAATTTTCACCAGAGGTGCAGGAAAGATGGAAAAAATCCCCCTTTGAAACAAACACGAGTGATTTGTCTTTTATTTAAAATCTGTATGGGAAAAAGAAGACATAAATCTTTCCAAGTTACACAAACTATTGGTGGCCGGGGACGAGAAAACTCCCACTCGCCGGTGTTTGTTTGGCCTGGAATGTTTCTAAGATGGCGTTCGGTGGACATGTGGGACGACTGCTCGGCTCATAGATATAAAGTAGATAACCTTTTATCAAAATAAAACGCCAATTTTTTATGGCGTTTTTGTGTCAATAGGGCTTGAAGAATTTGTCTAGCATAATCAAACAGAACCACCAAAACAAATATATTTCGTGAATTATCCATAATTTGATATCATACCTTATAAAAATCCCCTTATATCCAAGGATCTAATCAGTAGATAGATAAATTAACTATGTTTTTTATTTATTGTAAACTTTCCTTCTTCATTCAATCATCTTGGTTACTTGTACACTGATTGTAATTATTAAAAGCATTAATTACAACCCCTAAATTGTAATTTGTTCTGTCAAGAACCGTTTTTATTTTTTCCTGTAGAAATATACTTTTAAAACTTCAATATGATTGAACTATATAACTATGAAATATATATTTTTTAAATTTCTGCTGTAGAACTCAGCTTGTTTTATGTTATAACATTAACTTTCTTGTAGAAATGTGTGGTGATTAGTGACCGTTAGTCTATAATTATTCAGAAATCGTGAGATGCGGTCTGGTGTGTCGTAGGTTTCCGAAAAACATTTTCTTTATTGTGCCACCGTTTCGATCATTATTGAGATCATCTTTAGGGCCTGGGATTTACAAACATTGTTTAAATTTAACAAAAACATGGAGGATGTGGAAAAAAGAGAATTTATACAATGCAAAATATATTTTTTGTATTCAATCAAAGTATTTCTACTCACTCAAAGAGTTTAAATAAGTACCTATAAATTCTGGTACATCGAAACGTGAGGTTATTTTTCCATCTAGTTCGTAACCAGACTTGGAAATTAAACCGCATCCTTTAGATATCCTTACTATCATGAAATCCTTTGTTCCAGATGAACTATCCAATACGTCAAAGCGATTGTTGCAAGCAGCATCCTTGGTGAAAAATCATTATTTAATACGTGATAATGATAAAACAGCGCTAGGGAACACAGGTTTTAAATTTTCCAAGCACTACAGCAATCTGCCATATTGTACTTTTCCTAATTCTTTAGTTCAGTTCAATTGCTCGAACGCACTACTACGCATTTACTGTTATAATTGCAATTCTTTTTGCTGGTTCTGAATGTTATCCAAGGTTTCCTAGTCTAGTTGAGCGGTTGCTTTCATTGTATCTGTTGCGAAGAAAATATGGGTGGCAGTTTCTTCTTTCTCATTCCATAACCTATAAATGGGGTCATCATCAGGTAATTTTAAAAACCCTAAATTTCTAGGAATAGAGTTAAAATTAGTGGATTCAATCAAATTCCTTGGTGTGACGCTTGACAGGAAACTTGATTGGAAAGGTCATATTAATAATATATACAGGAAAGGCACAATATCTATGGTACAATGTAGGAGAATTGACGGTAAAACGGGGTCTCAAACCATGGGTAGCCAAATGGCTATATACTACAATTATTCTACCTAGATTATTTATCGCAGCTTTAGTATGGTGGAAAGATCTAGAAAATAAAGGGAATAGTAAGAAATTAAGGTAATTTCAAAGACTAGGCTGTTTGATGATGGCAGGAGCATTTTCAACCACACCCACCGTAGCACTTGAGATCATACACGTAGAGGCTAAGGTCAGAGCACTAATCAGCTGCTACTGAGTAAGGTTAACGGCCAATTATTAAGCGTTAGCCATAAAAAGGTTAAAATCCATTCTGGGAAAAAGTACTTTCAGGTAGTCACTCCTTGTGAATACAACTATAGTGTGGATGATGACCATCGTAATATAGACGGCTATACAAATGGTTCACTTATCAAAGGTAAAGGAAGTGGTGCTGGAATCCATACACCTAAATTAGATGTCAGCATCTCCTCCCCTCTTGGCAATAACTCAGGCGATCGAAGGAGTTTGTTAAGGAGATCAAACCAGCAGAATGGAAATGGCTATTCTCTAACTCAAGGAAGGGAATTAGAAGGCTGATAAGTATCCTGACGGGCCACTGCCCACTGAGAAGACACCTCTCCGTAATGAGTATTCTACCAGACCCCTTTTGCCGTTTTTGCGAAATAAAAGAAGAAACGGCAAGGCACTACCTCGCAGAGTGTGATAGGTATGCTAGGTCTAGATTTGAAATCTTTGAAGGAGAGGACATCACCAAATCACTCCCCGAGATTAAATGGTCCAAAATCTTAGGGCTTGTGAACAAGTCCAAGAAGTTCATGCAGGACACGTGAGCCGACCAAGTCCCGGACCTTTTAGGGCTGGGGTACGAGTCTACCCAGGCATTTAACTCCTCGGGTCTTGGTCGCTCACCCTGCATTATATATATATAAATGGGGTCATACTTTAATATACTTATTTGGTGTAGACGTTGTCTCTGGTCGCACTCCGAAGGTATAATAAGATGTCTGCTGTTGCGAACCCTTGTAAAAGAAAACTTTTTTAAATCAAAATAATTTATAAAAGAGAAATATCTTGAAACGAAAGATTTTGATGAAATTGTTAATTTGATTAATGAAATGACGAGGACAGTTTCTTTTTCTCAATGTATGTATATGAAAAGGTTCTTTGCAAATAATAAAATAAAAGAGAAAAGGTCCTTAGATGTGCAGAAAATGTCTTCATGCCGAGAAAAGATGAAGTACTAATACCCTAAAAAGTATATCTTTTAAGAATGTATTCTTCCAGCGCCAGCTTATTATCTGAGCATTGGCTATTTATAACAATTTATTCGCCTCCACCTGGAAAAGGTTTATTAAGAGAACACTCAATAGATTGCAAGAAGTTAGCTGCGATTAAAAAAAAGCTCTGAAAGAAATATAGTAGAAAGTTACACGTTTTTGTAAAACCCACATGGAACTGAAAAAAAAGAAAATAGTTGAACTAGGAGAAATACGGTAGAAAAGAAGAGATGTTTCGGCCACTTGTGATAAAGCAAAACGTTGATGATACTGATGGAATATGGTAAAACAAATTAAATGAGGGTTTGAGTACGTTAGATAGTAGAAAAAGGAAAATAATTCAACCTCGTATGAAAATGTAGTAAAGTGAAAAGGTCAACAATACAACGGCACATGCCAACATGAGATTCAGCAAAGGACACTGTTTTCTACGAAAATAAATGGGAATATGTTTGACCTCAGAGAAACGGTGGAAAAAATTAGATGGTACAACCAAGTGACAATAGAAGGTGAGAAGAATGAACACGACATTGGCCGGAAAAAGGAAATAGTTCGACATAGATCGGAGTCGAAAAGAGAAAAACGTTCGACAATGTAGGAAAAACCTAGAAAATAGTTTTACAAAATTGCACTGCTAAAAAACATAGAAAATATTTCGCCCAGGTCAATCAGAGTCGAAAAGAGAAGAATGACTCAATGAACCCAAATCCCTACACATAACATTCGCCCTCATCCATATCACATTTCCTCCAGTATACTATAACATTTATTGAATTTTGTTCACCCTAGCGTTTCGACTTCCAAATAATCCAGTCCCTCCTGTTCAAAATCTTCCAACCTTCTTATCCACACAGACGCGTAAATCCCAATTCCCCTCAAACCGCAAGAAGTTCTCACATATGCAAACATCCTTTCTGCAAGACTGGCAGCAGTGGCCAACTGAAACCTCCAGAATCATTTCTCGTGTTTGTAAGGATGGTCCAATTGGTTCAAACAAACCTTCCCAGTTCCAAAGAATCCTGACTCTCTAGTCCAAAATTTTTCAAACCATAGCCCAAGCTACCACCTGTAGACGACATTCTTCGGACTTTAGGAGACTTCGAAATATAAAATTGAAACATCCTTTATGCACGAAATATGATAATTGCATGTTATCAACTAGAGGACGTTTTGTTTCATAGCCCTCTTTCGAGCGTAAAGAGGCAGTTTAATGACCAATAACTTTCAAATCAGTTGGCAGAAGGGTTGGAATCCTATATGCTAATAGGTTTGCCATATTTACTGCAATGGCCTTTATATCCTGGAGAAAATTAAGCTAACGTGGAAAACCGAGAGTGTCTCTTTGAAAATTTAAGATTAACTTTGTACAACGACAAATCATTGAAATTATTGAAAGGGATACCAAATCAAAGGAAAGGCGTGGCAGTATAGCAAAAGTCAAAAACGTCTGACTAGTGTCATGTTGGGGAAAAATCGATGAAATAAAGCAGTAGTACGGTTTTTGTGATCATCCAACTGATAGGATTTAAACATAATGATATAAGTGTACATGATTATATGAGTTTTAAACACAAACTGTTAAAATCAATTTGTGAGACTTCTTGTTGAAATTTGGTGGGTCTATAGTCAAGACATTTCGATCATTCTGGGCCGCCTACCTTCGCTTTTTTGGTCTGTACCATTTAGTCATTTCCAGTCATGAAAGCCTGACTGATAGCTCCCTACAAATAAGTATTTCTTACTATATTTTCACTATTTTTAGATTTCTGCTGTTTTGAAGTTGTAATTATTATTTTGTGTGTGAGAGGGAAAAAATTTAATGAAAAGTAATTAACAAAAAGTATTTCATATAATGATTCGTGATACGCACAGCTGAAAATGAGAAGTGTCCGTGTATTCGAGCAATCATTATCTGGCCAAGTCAAACAGCGAAATTAATTGCCTCCGGCATCATAACTCGACCTGCGGTCTAGCCGCAGGCCGAGATCTTGCGATCTGCTCTAACGCCAGTTTAATATCCGCAAATCTAATAAATTATCGCTTCCATCGTCAATCTTGGTCCGAACAAACGGGGTGAGGGGCGGTTTTGATCAAAAATCCATCATTAATAACATTCGGCTACTGTTATGATGATTTTTTTCATACATTGATAATGCGTTTTTTAAATTATTAAGAAAGCTGTTACAAACACTATTACAAACTATGTAATATAGCTCTCGTGTGTATCTTTCAGCCTTTGGTCTTTTTCTCTACTTCTCTGGCTATACCTGCACCTGGTTGTTTTTGCTAATGAAAGTTAAGTTAGGCAGCAGTCTTGTGATGATCGTTTAATGAACTTTTCCGTGCTTCTGTCATGGGAATCCTTATTTCTAACTAATTGTCTAATTGTTCTTCGTTTTTGGCATGGTAAGCGGTAGCCATTAAAATCTACTATCTTCACGCTCCTTGTTGCTCCTCTGCATGCCCTGATATTAAAACAAGATTAATTGTCAGGGGCGTCGGTGGCGTTCATCACTGTAAGGTAAAGGTCCCGGGTTCGAATCCAGCGGCCCTGCATTCGAACCCGACATACTTACAAATGGGCTTTTTTTTTTCAAAAACATGAAATACCCTCGTAAAAAAAAAGAAAAAAATTTAGGGGCCAAAGGTCTTTAATAATTAAGTTGGCTCTGGTTTGCCGGAGTTCGATCGGGTAGGTTGGTGAGAGATATTATCTTATAAATATTGTACTTTTTGGTGTATCAAAGTTTTGCCAATATGTTTGTGGGGTTGTTTTCAGTAAATCTAATTGTTTGCTTGTGTTAATTATACTTGTTTGTGTTTTATTACTTTTATTATTACGTCTCAAATTTATTTAATTAAGTCCTAATGGATGTCATCCTGACTAAGCTCGGTGAAAATTGAAGCCCAACATTATTGAAAATTTTGTTGAAATTAATTTTTTTTGAAAAGTTTATTTTTACATTAGAAAATTCTGTTATTTCACATGTATAGATGAATAGATAAGAATATTACAAAGTATTGTCTCATTTAACCGTACTACTATTTTATACAAAACGGTTTTGTCAATTTTTCAATTTTTACACGTGGCGTAACTTGCAAAAGGTATTGGTTTGTTTCTTACAGTCTTTTCCGCCCCCAGAGTAAAAATCATCCTAAAAATTTGAGAGGCGTCAATTTTCCACCAGATTTTTTGTGGGAGCCAAGGACGGAAGCCAATCAGGAGCCGGTGCTCGTTTCCGGCTCCGGCCAACATCAGCCATCAGTTATTTGAGCAAGGATCCCCGCAGGGCAATAACTTCCTGACTCAGCCCGACACAGAAACACTGGGGATACAAATATCGGGAAAGACAATTACGACTTATAAAACGGGTGAAAACAAATTACAAAGCGTTGAAATAGGTTCTAAGTCGACTTAGGTGAATCTGAAATTCCATAACTATTACCACTGAATATATTTTTGAAGATTTTTAAACCATTTCGACATTGATAAATCTAAACAATCCGAACAATTACAATTAATTAAGGTTTTTAGTCGAGATAAAAAAGTCAATGGCACGAGCGGGATTCGAACCCACGACCATCGGCTTGATACGCCGCTGCTCTACCACTTGAGCGATCGTGACCTCGATCCACTCGGACACCAACTTCCCATCTCAACCGCACGTTTTGAATTTTCCCTCCTTTTTGCCATTTTTCAATTCAAAAGGTGCGGTTGAGATGGGAAGTTGGTGTCCGCGTGGATCGAGGTCACGATCGCTCAAGTGGAGAGCAGCGGCGTATCAAGCCGATGGTCGTGGGTTCGAATCCCGCTCGTGACATTGACTTTTTATCTCAACTAAAACCCTTAATTAATTGTAATATATTAATTGGTCAAGCGGACCACGAAATTAGTGAATTTAAATCCGAACAATTTTGATATCAGCGAAACTCTTGTACTCTCTGTCTCTCTGTCTCTGTCTCTCTGTCTGTCTGTCTGTCTGTCTCTCTCTCTCTCTCTCTCTCTCTCTCTCTCTCTCTCTCTCTCTCTCTCTCTCTCTCTCTCTCTCTCTCTCTCTCTATCTCTATCTATCTATCTATCTATCTATCTATCTATTTCTATATAGCTACTTATCCATCTATATAACATTATTCTTTTTGTTGCTCTCTTCATCCTTTCTCTGACCGTACCCATTCTCTGTGGCTCAAGAGACCTTCATTAAAACTACGTCTGTGGTAGTCAATAGTTTGCGATTGGATCCATCCTCGTCAAATATTAGGGAACGCATCCAAAGAGCCCAATCCATCATCCTCAGAAAAATCCTTAATGCTCCCTTTTATGTGTCCAACGACACTACCCATAAACACCTAAATATTCCTTTTGTCCAAGATGTAATCCACTCCCGTTACCAAAAATTTTTCACAAACCTCCCAACCACTATAAATCCTCAAATTCAAATCCTCTCATCCCGACGAATTTCTTCCAACCCTCTTCGCCGACTAAAAAGATGATGGCCACCGGATCTTCTATCCAGTGACAATTGAATAAAGAATAGTTAGGAGTACTACCAGTGGGTACCTTCTCCACTCTTGTTTTTTTAATTAGTTATTCATACACTATTATTAGATACCAAAATGCAGGTAGTTGTAATATACAACAAAAAAAGCAAAAAAATATTAGGGAACATAAAAACTCACCATTATTTTTGTTTGGATAACTGAGTATGCAGGACATACGGACGAAGGCGATTTGCGCAAGGAAATTTCAGTCGGAACTTCTATCGGACCTGAACCTTTTTCGGCATACCAAATTTCAATTGCAATGTATCGCAGGATAGAGGGATGCAAATGTTCTTAGATAGACTAACACAGAAATTAATAGCAGAAGAACTAAGCCTAGGATGTGCTAGGTTCAGAATATAGTGAACTGCTGTGTTCTGCAGAAGGCCGCATACTTTTAGCAGCAGAAATAAGCCTATGAAAGTGTTGCCATGAAGAATAAACATCGAAGCATGTACTCTGTTGGTGCCAAGGTGTTTGTAGGGTTACAGAGCTGTGAGATATGTGGTAAAAAAAAAACCTTGGTTTAAAGAAGACCTTTGGATACGGAGGTTGCACAATAGCTCAATATTGGTCGCGGTGCCATGATCATAAAGAAACCGACTTCTAATAACCTAAAGGCCTAAAAAGAAGAAGAACATGACTATATTCAATTTTGGCATTACGAATTTGTTTATAGTCCAAAATGGCTACAGTAGATCAGATTACACTTTCAAATAACTCTACATATGAAAATACTAGGGACTTACGATTTCTAAGATTGTATTATCAATGCTTGACTGCTTTTAGGTTGAATATTTTTATAAGTTTATCTATATGTTTATTTATTTTCTTTAAACAAGTTTATGTTTCAGGTTCAAAATCTTGCCAATCTTGTCAAATAGCACTATGACTTTAATTAAAAAACGGCAGCGCAGAGTTGAGCGTTGCCCTTTTCAGACTATATAATAAAAGCTAATTAGAAAAGCGACTCCTGGAAACGGCTCAAACTCGCAAGATCAATTTCCTTCTTTTCAAAGTCTTTTCTTCTTAGAAAACTTCACGTCCCTTTATAAAAGGGAAATCCTTTTGGCAAGACTTGGCTCAATCTCGGAATCCCTTGTCTGCTTCTGACGCGTGAATTGACTATACCGCCTCGGCTGGAGACCTCCCTGATTGTCCCATTGTGCGGTCTGAGGTGGTGAAAAGGGATTCGGGAGACGCCTCTCTGGGGATGGGGAGAAGAGAGAAAGTCCCTGGAATCCCGGAGGAAAGGAAAAAAAAGGAAAATCGCGTGAGAGGGGGATATATTTTTTTATTGTGTACTAAAGTGGGAAAATAACTAACTATTCGTCTCTTGATTGATACGGTTTTATATTATCAAAATTAAAAAAAAAAATTCGGCCTATTCCACAAATGCAAAATGGTGTTTCTGTATAGTCTACATATAGTTATTTGAAATTATTTGTTTTTTGCTTCAAAAAAGAAAAACAGATCTTTTGTAGCCACCTCTGGTATTAACAGCTAAGGTATCCATCTTATGAGCATAAAATTGTTATAACATTTATTTTTTAAACAGCCTAGTAACAGTTGTTAGTAGTAGTTAGAAAACCTAGAATAGTAAGGGCTATAAGTTTTTGTTTTAAATTAAGTTAGTAAAGAAATACAATTATTTCTCGACTGTATGTTTAAAAGAGGTGTCATCCATAGAGTAATTAAGGCTGTTTTCTCCTTATCCTCACCCTCCCCCCTGCGAACAGAAATACAACACTGTTTGTTTTCTCTGGGCAACACGTGCCGCTCCTGTTTACTGTTATCCGGCCTAAATTTAACGCTTAAAGGATGGGAAAGGGCGATTAAAAAGGCAAAGGTGGATAATACTAGGCTGGTGTTGGGAAACCGTTGGGTTTTCGACCCCTCAATAAACAACCCTCGCGCAAAACAGTCAGCGAGACTTTCCAACTTGGACCTCCCCCTTCCTTGAATTTACTTCCATTTGCCAAAACTTTGAAGCACATACGAAACGCTACTTCGTACAACGTAAATTGGTACAATCAAATTGTTTACTAGAAAACTTTTACAACACAGTCTACAAACCTCACAGTATCAAGAAAACTCTTCAATCGTGCTAATTTAAATTTATTGTGATGAATATAAAATCTTTATTTTCTAAAGTCTAATTTCCAATTTGCAACACCAAGTTATCGGTTTTATCGAGCGTCATTATTTGAGAATGTGTTTTGCAAAGTTTCAACGGCACTTTTCCCGACGCCGGGTTTTTCATAGCCAAGAGATCTAGATCAGCCCATTCTTGGTAAATGGATCGGAATTATTGGCCGCAGTTCGCCTTATTACATTTTACATTACCTACAATGAGAAATAGGGGTAAAAGTTTGTAAGATAATACCATTAGATTGGGAGGAGGTCGATGGGTAATAATTCACGTCATTTATTGTTCATAAATATCGTAAATTGTGGTATGCTATCGTTTATAGCGATATATCAAAATTATATCCATATACGATGTGTGTATCAAAAAATTAAATGTATGAATAATTTTGATGCAAAGTATACATTCTGTTGGATGATCTATTTTTATTTTGCATTATTACTGTTTTTATTTATTCACCGTGTTGGAAACTTTTAAAAATTTTACTACTAAAACTGCATGTAACAATAATTTAACGTTTCTTTAATAAACCGAACATGTAATTTGAAAACGGAAATATTTATATTTTTATGTAAGATTTTCAAGTTTACAAGTTTATTTTTATTTGAACTTATAAAACTATTTTAGTTCTTCGGAAATATACAACTCTATCAATAAAAATGAAGATTAATTTAATAAAAATTGAACAATTGATATAACAAGAATTATGATTTTGATAAAATATTGACATATTATGTAGTTAAAAGCTAGACGCCCTGAAACATCCATAGTTTCATGTCAGCGGTAGTGATTTGAGTGAAGAATAATTATTTTAAAAAAATCTACTTTTATATTTGTTGTACTTTTGATGACACTAATAATCTAACATTTTTTGCATTATTACAATTGTGATTTGTATTCAATTTAATACAAAACTGATTCGTCTGGTTTTTAATAGGCACCTTTTATAATGTAATTGTAAAAATGTAGCATTGATAAATAATCAAACATAATACGTCAAATAAAAACATCTGTTGATATAAAACATCAACAAAATTGATAAAAGAACTAAAAAAAATATCTTCATTTTCATTGAGTGGGACTTGGAACATTTAAAACTTCCTATTCGCACTCGACTATTTTTTCATTTTCGTGGATATCCAACCTAACCAAAATATCCTAACCTAAATTTAACCTAACAATAACCACACATAACCACCTATACCCAACTAAACCTAACCCTAATTGTAACCATACCTACAATAACGTTACCAAAATCCGAGCCCTATCATAGTATAGATCCAGCCTAAAACTATTCTAGCATAATCCTTTTGTGATTTTGTTATTTGTGTTTTTTGCTGTTTTTCGGTGTAAACCTCTTACAGCGTTTGCTTTTATTTTATTTTTTATTTATCATATTTGTTTTAATAAATTTCTAAATTAATAATTTTTTTTTTCAATCACAACAGGTCCCCTTACACAGATCTTTAGCCGTTATAATTATAATTATATTATAATGTTTCCGGGATGGACCGCTGGGCGGCGATCTGGTTTTACAGGGATTTTTTCCCTGAGAGGTTTTATAACAATTTTTAAAAAGAATTTTTGGCGGTTAGAACATTTTTAAACAATATAAATAGACTGTTTTGACTAGTAATAAAAACGTAAGCACAATGAAACAATTAAATAAAAAGATGGTTAAATAGATCTTACCTGCTTAAATAAACCCGTTAGACTATTTACCTTTATAAATCTAAACAAACCTTTCATATAAATTATTTAAATATATACATTATAACTTAGACTAGATATTTCATATAAGTAATTCAATTTTATACTCATATAAACATGAGAATAATGAATAAATAACTTAATTTACTAAAACATGCTAGCTTAAATAACCTTAAAGGACTATATACATTTATAACTTTAAATATAACTTCTCAAATATATAATTTAACTATGTACATATATAACATAAAAACAAGACATTTCATTTAAATAATTCGATTATATACAGTTATTAATAAAATGACTATATTGACTAGGGAATTAACATAGTGATCATAAAAACATATGAATAACAAACTTAACTACTTAATACTACCAATTTAAATACATGATTAAATCATATACATTTATTTTAAACTACTATTTTAAATAAATAATTTAACTATATACATTCATAATTTACACAATCAGTTCAAATAAATAGTTCACTAAGAGTAATTAAATTTGTAATTGAAGTTCTTTATTTGCATACATAAAATTAAAAGCCCTTGTGGAAATTTTTTATTATCGATGATTTTCATTTTGATTTTGTGAACTGTGTTTAGTTTTTTTTTCATAAACATAAACTTTATAAACTCTTTATAATTGTGTTTGTTGTTTGTCAGTTCTACCAATTTATTTTCATCATCTATTTTTGTTTTTATTTCCATTTCCAGTATTCTTCTTTTATCGTTATAGATTTCGCATTTCGTCACAATATGTTCAGCACTTCCTATTTCCCCACATTGGCATAAATTGTTTTTTTTTTATCTTGTAATTATATAAATATTTATTAAATTCTCCATGCCCTGTTAAAAACTAGGTTGTAATATAATTTGGTTGAATAAAATTCCCGTTTTTGATTCTTGATTTAATGCATGGCAAGAATTTATAAGATGTTCGCCCTTTTATGCTTGCACTCCATCTTGCTTGCCATTTTGTTATAATTTCGTTTTCTAACTCTTTAATTTTTTCACTATAATTATTGCATGCTGTTTTCCTTAATTTGCGAATCTCTATTTTTTTAAGGAGTTCTAAGTCAATTATAACTGCCCTGTAATAACTTGAAGTGCGTCTGTTGACGTAGTTCGATACCCTTTACATAGCCATTTTAGTGCACCTCTTTGTATGGTAATAATTTATTGACTTGGGTTTTATTTAATAACAAGCCCAAGCTGGTGCTGCATAACACAGTATTGAAAGGTTTATAACTTTATATAGTATTTTTGTGCTTACGAATTTTAGCCCCCAAGAAGCTTTTGTTTAGGTAATTTTGTTTTCCTTCTATTTTTTTCCGGATGTTCTCAATATGGCTGCTAGGGTTGAAACTGTTACTGATCACTACTCCTAAGTACGTTACGTTTTTTTCCACTTTTATTGTCTTCCCGTTGAGGCTAATTTTTGGGTTATTCGAGGGTGCTACTTTTCCTTTTAAGAATTGAACTTTGGTTTTTCCTCTGATACTTGAAGCTTTTGTTGTTGGCATTCTAGCATAATTCGTCTCAGACACTAACCCCTAGCTTAACCTAATTCGTCCTAACCACAATCCAACCTTGCCTAACTTTAAGCTTGAGTTACATAACCTAACGGCGTAACCTAACCAAAATAATTATACTAGCCCTAACCCAACCTAAATTTATCCTTACACATAATCGTACATAACCAATACAATATATTGCCCAAACCCTACCAAATACAATTGAAACTGTAATCTAAACCCTACCTAATCTGTGCCCAACCATATATAACTCTAACCCTAACTCTGACCTTAGCCCTTCCTTTACGCTAATCTAACCAAACTAATTATCTTAGCCCTAATCCAACCTACTTTTTCCCTAACTCTAGGCCTACATAACCTAACCTCCCTCTAACACTACCCGTAACAAACTAATCACACGATAACCAAAACCCAAACCCTACATAAATTTACCGTAACCCTATCACTAAAATTACCCTAACTCAACCTCTGCTTAACCTATCGTAATCTTAAATCTACTTACCCTACCTACTCTAACCTAATCATGATCATCCCTAAATGTTAAACTTTCAAAGATTAAAAGGATTTGGCATCTTTAGGATACTGCGACAATATTAGTCTATTTATGCAACCTCCGTAATTATCTGGAGCCATTTGCTAAGTTAAAGCTTTTTACCAAACCCCAAAGCTTTGGTAATAGATCTCTTAACTTAATGCACAGAAACTATAGATTGTGTAACCCCCCCCCCCAAGGAAAACATATCTCTGCCTGATAGTCTTCCCTATCATTCTAAGAAAACGGTTGTTTTTTTATTCTTCATAATAATACCTGTACAGGTTTATTTTTGTTCCTACCTCCTACCGAACCTAACCTACTCTTAACCCAAACTCAACATTACTTGACCTAACACTTTCAAAAACCTTAACCTTACTTTTCTTCGTCCGAAACCTTGAAAAATTTGGAATTTGGTTGTGCTACTACGTGCATGTGTTCTGCAAGACATCACCTGATTTAACCGGTCAGTGCTGATGGAATACATCTGTCAGTAAACCGCTGGCATTAAAGCTATTATCATCAGGAAAAAACTCAAACCTATCCTAATCTAAGCATACTAAACCTAACTCACTCCATCTAACGATGCGAACCATCGATGATGCGAAAATAGCCACCCAAAAAATACAAGTCTAAAAATATGTCCATGATAAAACTTTTTTTGATCATATTATTCATATATTTTTAAAATTTTTTGGCACTTTAAGCTTAGATATATTTTTAATCACGACACTAACGAGTATAAATATATATATATTAATATAATTTAATTTATATAAAATATATAAATTTAAATATATGTATATGGTTTTATGATAATTGATATATCAATTATTTTAAACAATTACTTATTGTTTTGTTTTCGTTAAGTTAATAATATTTTCGTAAAATATTGTTGTCTCAATCCTGCCCTTCAGGTAAATATGATTAAAGAAATACTGCCAAAAAGTTTATTTTCAGATTTCATGCATTATAGTTATGTATTTGTGTCAAATTTACTCTTCACATGGTGGTTGGGTGGAGGAAACAAACATTACGTTTTTTCGCAACGTCAAGCCTACGTACTTACGTAAGTCATGCCGGTAGTTAGAATAATTGGAAAAGCTCCAACTGTTGCAAGTTAAACGAGGGCCAGGCAAGACATTTAGCTTTGACCCGAAAACCGATTCAAAAATCCCCAAGAGTAAAGTCCGAACTTAATTAACCTCACCCTGTTTGAAATATTAGTCAATAAATGGAGCAAAAGTTTTTAATTTTTCTCGTGCGTTTTGTTGAGTTAAATCTGATCGTTCCTACACTTCACAATTTTCCTTCAAATGGTTTTCTTAAATTGGATTTAGAGCTTTTGTAGTATAGATGATAAAAGATAAAATTTTGAGTTATTTTTTAACCAGCCAGTTTTTCCTCTTGTATTTAAAAGCGTTATACCTTTAAATTTAATAACTTAATCAGTGTACTTTATCATTTGTTAAGGGATGATCATGCAGTTGCCGAATGATCCGCAAGGCAACGCGGCGTTTGTTCTAAAGAGACAGAAGCACCTGAAGTTTCCTCAGCCGAGTAAAGTCGCTTGTTAACACAACTTCCTACTCGGCCTGATGCTTCCTAAGCATTATCAACCGACCTGCCACCCCGTCCTACGAGACTTAAGGGAAAAACTAAGAAGCTCCTTTGATAAATTTTCCAGTCTGGAAATCTCTTCGCAAGAGGACACGATAACAATAACTAATTTACTTATTATTATTGTTATTAAATTTAAAGGTATAACGCTTTTAAATACAAGAGGAAAAAGTGGCTGGTTAAAAAATAACTCAAAATTTTATCTTTTATCAGCTTAACAGTATATTATTATGTACGTTTAATTTCTCAGAGTTACGATCTAGAGCAAGATAAGAAGAGGAACAGAGAAGAAATTATAAAAATATGTAGTTTGTAAAGATAGTTAAAACTAGAAAGAACCAAATTGTTGAGATGAAAAAAAGTTAATGGCACGAGAGGGATTCGAACCCACGACCTTCGGCTAGATACGCCGCTGCTCTACCACCTGAGCTATCGTGACCTCGATCCACTCGGACATCAACTCCCCATCACAACCCCACCTTATGAGTTTGCCCTCCTTTTGTCATTTTGCTATTTAATTGGTCAAGCGGACTACGAAATTAGTGAATTTAACTATTAATAAGATACCGCCGTAACCATTGAAGGTTATCCCAGAACATACTCTAGCAGTGAAGAATGGTGAAGTGAGTGTGTTATTCAATCTTTCTAGAAAGGTAGTTCCTACTCACAGTAAGTTGTTTTCAATGATCCGGATTTCGAGCCTACAGCTCATCATCAAGTTGAAGAGCACCACAACCACGTCTCTCGACATGGATTGCAAGACTGAAACCACCGGTCCGATGGCCACCGCGTCGTTCAAATGAAAAGCTGGTTTTCAATGCCGCTCAATTATCACGTGCAAAAATCGAAAATGATAACACAATTAAATATTATATTAATAAATACTGTAAGCAATTAATTATTAATTAGTGTATAATTTTTTAAATTAATTAATTTTTTATATATTTATTCTTATTTATTTATTTTTATTTATTTNTCTTTATCGTGCCAACGTTTCGATTTTTATTGAGATCATCTTCAGGGCCTGGGATTTACAAACATTGTTTAATATAGAATGTGGAAAAAAGTGAATTTATACAATGCAAAAAATATATATAAATTTATAAAATAAATTTGCGTACGCAGAAAACAAACACTGAGTGAGTAGAAATACTTTGATTGAATATAAAAAAATTTATATATATTTTTTTGCATTGTATAAATTCACTTTTTTTTCCACATTTTACATGTATTTGTTAAATTTAAACAATGTAAATCCCAGGCCCTGAAGATGGTCTCAATAAAGATCGATATGTTGGCCCGATAAAGAAAATGTTTTTTCTGAAACCTACGTCACACCAGACCGCATCTCACGATTTCTGAATAATCATCGACAAACGGTCACTAATCACAACACATTAAAAATTAAAGTGATACCTTAATAATAAATTAGTAAATTAACGATAATATTAATAATTAATTAATTAATTTGATTATTTTGTACGTCTAATATGGTTTACGTACATATTTAAAATAGGAGGTAGATCAAAATCCACCATATTATTAATGCATTTACCTCCATGTTAAATTTTACATTTTTGCATTTCAAATTTCTCAATCTAATCTCGTTCCCCCCTTTCATGAAACTATGTAACACTATTGTATTAGAATTAGAATTAGAATTGCGAGACCTCCTAGGAGGCCTCTGGCCTCTCCCTGATAGATCAGGGGGAGTCACCCACCTTGGTGCATAAGCGACTCCGTGGTTGGGCTCTGGTCGGGCGCCATCGACTTCTTTGGTCATTTCGGCACCCATACGTTCCCTAAAACTAGTCATTCTCACACTCACTCATACAATAAATACATACTTACTACCATATACAAACCCAATCACACATGCATATCCTCTGTCTGGAATCCGGGTCGGAGGGTACTCGATATTCCGCCCCGAACCGGTTTACCGGAGCAGCGGTGGAGCCTTGAAATAATATGCTGCACCGCCGCCCAACATACTTCTATTCTACCAGAAACTAAAGCTAAACTTAAACCTGTAAAATAAATACCCCTCTATATACAACCCATAATCCCAATATCTGTTAGAAACCTAAAAAGTTTGTCCTTGAATTCGCTGCCATGCTCGAGCATTCTTCTATAACCCGGCGGTATTCCATTTCGGTCCCTATACAGGGCCAAGCTGCGACACCCCTCCAACACATGCGACACCGTGAGTCTTTCTACTTGACATGCTGGGCACCTAGGTCGACTCGCGCCATCCAACAGGTACCCATGAGTCGCACGTGTGTGGCCTAACCGCAGGCGGGTCAGGACAACGCTTTCCCTTCGAGATATCCCCTCCGGGCTCCACCGGTCGACCGTCTGCTTAACGGACACCAACGCGTCAGTCGAGTCGGCCCAACGACGCTTCCACTTGTCTAACATCACTATTCTCTTAACGTCGTCAGGCCGAATCGGGGTGGTCTCAACATCATGACTGTGAGGAACGAGAGTACCCGCTTTCGCGACCAGGTCCGCTCTCTCGTTCCCCTCCAGTCCGACGTGTCCTGGAATCCAGGCTAAAACCACCCTTTTCCCGGCGCGCACAACGTCCTCATATTTCAATTGGATTTTGCCGACCAGTGGATCCCGTGAATAGAGGTCTCTCAGGGCTCTCACCGCGCTGAGGGAGTCAGTGCAGATGAGAACAGTTTTGTCCCCCATGCCCGACACCCCCAGCATTGCGTGCCAAATCGCGTATAACTCGGCGGTGTACACACTGCACTCTCTAGGGAGTGGGTGGGAGGAGCTCTCCTCCCGCGTGTACACCCCGCATGCCACACCCGCCCCGGTCTTAGAGCCGTCCGTGAAGACGGTCTTACATCCGGTATACTGAGAGCGGAATTCCTTGAACTCCGCTCTGTATTGTTGCGGCATGGTACACGACTTGGGGAGGGCTGCCAGATCCTCCCGGACAAGTACGCGGGGAGGGTCCAGGGCGGCACCGCCTGGTGTCCCAGAGGAAGAACCGGCCCCAGTACCATCCCCTCCCTCTCCAGGGATTCGGCAAAGCGGAAGGTCGCGTCCGGGTGGGCAGACTGGAATACTTATCCTTGTGAGAATTGCCCGTGATCATTACCGCCAGCGGATTACCTGGTTTGGCCAGCATGGATGCCGCATATCCGTAGGCGAGCTGCTCCCGCTTCAGGTCCGGCGGGAGAACACCCACCTCGCAGCAAAAACACTATTGTATTCAAATTGAAACTGAAATAGTTTTTTGTTTCTTTTAGATGGTCCTTAAATTCCGAAAATTGGTCCGATTTAGGCAAGTGTTCATGTACTCTCGTTTTTATTTCTTTACCGCTTTGTCCTATATATTTAATGTCGTAATCGTTGCAATCAAGTTGGTAAACCCTGTTTTTTGCCAAGTTGTCTACCTTATCTTTAGGTTTGGGGAGGATGTTTCTAAGTTCTACTTCTAAAACCTTCTTGTTGAAGAATTTTACTACTTTTTCTGATAGTTCACCAATGTATGGTAAACAATGGAACCCTAATGATTCATTTATGGTAGGGTGGTTGAGTCATGTTGCTTCTTTTATAGTTTTTTCCTTTTAATATCGTACTGTCTGTAGTTGTGGGGTTTCTATATACGTCTATATCAATTAGGTTGTTTAATATGGACAATTTTAGGTCTAAAAAGTTCAAATAACCATCTTTATTAATTTCCAATGTAAACTTTATATTACGATGTAGAGAATTAATTAGTTGAAAGTTGATTAAATAGTTTGAGATCCTCTAATGTTCCCGACCATATGCATAAAATATAGTATACATAGCGTTTACAAAAAAAAAAAAACATATTTAATTAAATTGTTGTTTGAATTGAAAAGATTTTTTCAAATGTGTGGTGATTAGTGACCGTTAGTCAATGATTTTCTGAGATCGTGAGATGCGGTCTGGTGTGATGTAGGTTTTAGAAAAACTATTTCTTTATCGTGCCAACGTTTCGATCTTTATTGAGATCATCTTCAGGGCCTGGGATTTACAAACATTGTTTAAATTTAACAAATACATGCAGGATGTGGAAAAAATATGAATTTATACAATGCAAAAAAATATTTTTTATATTCAATGTATGTATTTCTACTAACTCAAAGTGTTTGTTTTCTCCGTAATTGTGCCATTCTTGTGGGTCGGGTTGAGAGGCAGTGACATATTGCTGTTTTATGTTTATATAAGTTGGATCCAATGGTGTAATACTCTTATCTAAATGTCTAAAACTCCAAGAACAAGATCACATTAAATTTTCAGGAAGTCTGTGAAAAAATAGAAAAAGCTGGAAAAGATTTTCACTTATAGCCAGTCTTTTTTAAAGAAGAAATGTGGGCGCATCGATTCAAAGTTGTTTCGTATTCTGAGAACGACTCCGGGAAAACGGTCGGGTTACTAATTACATCGTTAACTAAACACAAACTACCTCTTTTATAACTGAATTACTCGTTGTAGGCCCGCCGGAATGCTGGAATTCCAGGCCAAGTGATGCTCGCAAAAGGGTGCTCCAGGTCGAGGTCCGCTCTGCGTACAATTGGCTCGCTTAACAAACTCCGCGTTTATTTAACCGAGGTTTACTGCATTTAGGAAATGAGGAGGACACGAATTCGTTTAAGTTTGTCAAAAAAGTTTCTGAGTAGAGTTTCTTGTCGATTCTATTTAACAACAGACAGCCCATCAGGTTTCTTAACCCTTTGACGTAATAAACTAAAATCACGTTTTGAAAGTTGTATTGTTATAATATATGCACTTAACCTTATAACTTAGTGTGATTTGTTGTGTAATGCGTACAAAATATTGTCTATTAATACGTCTCTTTTAAATAAATAAAAAATGTGCAGGTTAATGTTATTGTGTGATATGCATAATTGCTAAACGGTTTTTTGGCCCAGTTTTGTTCATAATTTACATAAATGATATACTTGAATATTTAGAAGAGGGATGCGACGTATAATGCAATGTGATTATCGCGCCTTCATTATACTAACGACGTTGAAATCGCCTGGAAAAACCAACAGCTTCCACGGATTTTTGTCACTAACTAAAACCTTTATTGCAAATCAATTTCCACATGTTTTGTCAGTGAGTTGAGGTAAATTTTTATTGATTGAAACGAAAATTAACTGCTACAGCTTTAGATCTGACTGAAAATGGCAGTGATTTATTCTATACATCTGGCTTTTAGTTCTCCTTTCTATCTTTTATGAGCCAACAAGGTTTCAGAGTTGGACGTTCCTAGATGTAGCACAGACCTTTGGTAGGGTCTAGCACCCGGGCAAAATCCACTCCATATCATCTTGAAATATTATCTAACTGACGTTCTTTCAGCCTGAGGTGCGGCAACGAGTTCTTGGAAATCAGATAGACATAAGCTGGTGCCCTACAAGTGAGCATTCTTGCTCCTATTATTTAAATCTATATTGCTCACCTACAAGCAATACCAACATCACCACGTCGGTAGACGATACTTCAATTTTGTCCTCTAATTTATGCCCTAACCAAGCCACCTCCAACAACTAAGAAGACCTTCAGCTAATCGAGAAGGACTAGATCTTGGCACCAAAAAGACGTGGTATGTACGACCTACCCAAGACGTAACGGACAACAACGTAACAGAAGAATTCTAGGCACGAAATCCGTCTTGACCGTCAACACTAAACTAACTTAGTACAATTTACTGCGACCTATTTGTGAAACTGTGGGGTACAGACAAGCCAGGCAACATCCAGCTCATCCAATCAAAAGTCCTCAGACCAATCATCAAAACTCCGACGCCACTAACCTCATTATCCACAACGACCTCAACATTCATTTTGTCATCGAACCGATACGTCGCAATTCTAAAAGTTTCATACCAACTTCGATTTATCCTATCCCTATTGCTCGAGCCCTCTCCGCACATTCGGTATGCCGAGAACTCGCCACGTCGCCTTAAACGACGAAGATCCTCGAGACCTCCTGGACCCTCACAAGAGAGTCAGGATTGGCTGGTTTTTCATGGAATGTGACCTCCAGGTGCAGTGCAGGCATTAGTTTTAGAGCTGCGTGATAAAATGTACAGTGACCACATTCGTAATATATCAAAATATTTTATGGTTTTTCTTTCAGACGCATATTGTTTTGAACATTTGCATTGAGAACCCTACAAACACTCTAGGATTTTAAACAGCAATAGCTTATAGCTGAGTATATTGAGGTTGCAACAGGGAAGAAAATTGGCCCAATATAATTGGTTCAATCTCTTTGCGCGCCCCATGGGAGAGTATTAGGAAACTGAACGGTTTCAAGTCGAGTCACGCATGTATTTGTCAAAGTCGTGCTTGTTTCCCCTTGCATGCGACAAACGGCTTAATTGCTACGCCCTTTTTTTATAATTAAAGTATCAAAATTGGCGTATCTGTAAAAATTCGTGAGGCCAAGTGGTTTTATCGACTGAGGAGACATTATTTGTTGAGCGGAGATGAGAAAGAACAGCGATCCTTGTTTACCGTGGACGGCAACCCTGGTATATACATTTCGGCTGATTTATGGCCCATACACATTACACTCGAAAACATAAATAACCAAGAGATGAAAAACATTATCTATTCGTAAGCACCAAACAAACTTTAAAGATTACTTTAAATAAGAAATCATTATAAGATAAAAGCAAAAAATATGCTCATCACATTACACATAACGTTATCTCTATTGTCATGGTTATTTTTCTATCATTGCATAACTTAGTTCTTAGCAATTTTAGTATGACTTAAAAACATATTTTTTTAGAAACAGTGCACATTTAGCAGCAGCTAAACATGGACATCAGAAAATACTTTTTTAAATCTATGAAAGTCTTCACACTGTTCAATGACAAGATAGTTTCATACTTAAACTACGGATGTATTGGATCCTAGTTTTCCTATGAATTTTAATTAACGCCGCAATAACGTGGAGGTTTTGACAGATCGAGTACTAAATTATTTTTTCCAATGTGCGAAACGAATGTAGTTGGGCAGTTGTTAACCATGACTGCGATTGTCAGCTGTTGATGGTGACTGCTCTATAAGTAAGAGTTCCATTTTAGAACTCATCGACGTGATTAATGCCGGTTGCTATTTAAGTAGACGAGGGGCTATTGGCTGAAGTTTGGAAGGCAGAACCACCGGGTGAAATCGTTTCATACTTAAACGTACGGATGTATTGGATCCTTGTTTACCTAATTACACTACCGTTATGCTAATTTTAAGCCAGACCGGGTATAAATTTTAATTAAAGCTGCAATAACGTGGAAGTAAGTATTAAGTTTGGGCTGTAGAAAGATTTCGAAAGATCAAGTACTAAATTATTTTCCAAACGTGTGTGAAGTCCGCGGTTACTATTTTGCTTATGACCAATATGTTTATTTTTCTTGGTGGCGGTGAACGGAATCGCTGATGGCGTACCCCCCCAGATAAAGAAAATGATCTTTGTCGACGATCTCTGCTTCTACCATTCGGGTAAGGATCTGGCGGAGGTCGGCGATAAACGATATGGCTGCGATAGCCGAGGAAACCGGGTTTACCTTTTCCACATCGAAAACGGTGTTTGTTCACTTTTGCAGATTGAGGAGGGCCCATAGCCCTCCTTAACTCCGCCTGAGATGCACACCCGTGCGGTACGTGGAGAAGGTGCGGTTCCTCGGCCTCCTGTTTGATGAGAAGTAGCTTCTTCATCACCTCTTAGGTTGTGCGTATGACTTGGACCGATGGCGGAACTTTTATAAAAATACCCCATCGGCCCCAAAATCTAGATTAGTTTATTATAGAGAATAGGTAGATGGAGGAATAAAGAGTACTCCATCTACCCAACAATATGTATGCGATCAATGTATATAGGTATGAATGTATTTATTGGTTTGATTGTGTATCGAGTGTGTAGCGGTATTATGTTAGTGCTTCGGGGCTGAAATGACCAAGCTGTCGGATGCCCCTGTCTTAAAAAAAAAAATAAATACATAATGACACATATAGAAAGAAAACAAACACTTTGAGTGTACTAAAATTCTAGCATTGTATAAATTCATTTTTTTAACATCCTACATCTATTTGTATAATTTAAACAATGTTTATAAATCTCAGGCCCTGAAGAAGATCTCAATAAAGATCGAAGCATTAAAGCACGATAAATAAAATGTTTTTCTAAACCAACGTCACACCATCCGCATCTCACGTTCTGCAAATAATCTTTTTCTTTCTGACTGACTTTCTCTCTTACTTTTTTTAACATTCTGTTACTATATCTTTCTCAGTCACTTGTTACCTGTCCTCAATTTCTCATTTCTGTATTGACTTTGTTACTTTCTTTCTCTCTGCCTATCTCTTTTATTACGCTCTCTCTTTTTCTGCAATATTTTTTCCTCTACTCCTCTCTCCTTTTTTCTCTCTCACACACACTCTCTCTCTTTCTTGCTTTCTTTTTTTGTTTGACTTTTCTTTTCTCTCAGTTTCACAGTTTTTTCTTCACTATTTTTTCTTTCTTTGTTTCTCTTATTTATTTTTTTACTTCTCTCTCCTTCCTCTCTCGCTGCCCTCTCCCATTTACCACTCTCACTGCGATTTCTTTTTCTCTCTCTCTTTCTGTTTTTCTCTTGTATGTTATCTAAAATTCACATTTTCAACCTTGTGCAGCAAGCAATGAAGTTTTACTGAGATGCGATAAGAGAAGATATTCACATTTACCTCTTTCTTTCTTTCTCACTCTTGCTTTTCTGTGCTCTACTCGGAACACTTTCTCACGCACTTCCTATGTTTCTCTGCCACTTTCTCTCTCTTTATTTTACGTTTTTCTCTTTCGTTCATTTTTTCTATGTTTCTTTTTCCATTTTTCTGTTCTCTAAATAGGAATTTCCCTATTTACTCAGTTATCTATTTTATTTTTATCTACCCTTGGTTCTCATCCCCGCTCTTTACCCCTCTTCTCTCTGTTGAAACCCCTTACTTTGCTTCATTCTCGGCTCTCTATCTCTATTTTCTCTGCCTCTCTCTATCTATCCATCTATCTCTCTCTTTCTCTTCTCACACTCTCCCTCCTTGCTCTTTTTATTTCTCTCTTTTCTTATGAACAATATTATGGAGGGTGTACGTTTAGGGTGTTTAATATAGTCAAAGTAATCTTTCCTTGAATCACCCAACCTTCACTGATATTATTCACTGGTATCATATTTTCAGCTTTTTGTAGGAAAAGATAAAATATTAAGGGGGTTGGAACATCAATTTTTCTTAAATGTATAGAAAGTTTGTAAAATTCTTGTTAGAGGGCTTTAAATTGTGAAACCATAGTACTTACCAGCTTATTTAAAAGCATAAATAAATATTAAAAATATTGATGAGCTTAGAAAATGAGCCCAGTTTTATACTAAAAAGGAGAGGCTACAATCGTAAACACTTTTAATTTTCATTATATTATATTTTTATATTCACTAATGCAGTCGTAAAGATATCTTAGATAATTTTATGGTTAAAATATGTAGATTTTTAGTTGCCTGTGGAGAAGTAATTAAATTCACGTGTTTTCCACATCGCAAAGAGTGAATATTATTCATGCATTTATAAATAAAAGTTTTTAAGACATATGTTTTAAAAAATTTGTAACGAAAATCTTACAACCAATCAAGTATGCTACGAGGTAGACGGAGATTATGATGTTAGCATACGTGCGGTGGGCCTCCATCTCGGCTTTCACCCCCAGCCTACTTTTTGCCCGTTCACCCTTGAAATACGGGATCACGAGTCACGTACTCGATCCTTAACCTGAATCCTAAGAGGTCCATCTAATTGGATCGTCTGCCAAAACTCGGGGAAAATCCCATTCGGAAAATACCCTTCGTCGATATACAATGCACGGGACCGAAATGAATATCATTTCAATCGGAGGGGCGTTTAAATAGAAAATAGAGTATAAACGTCTAAAACAAAAACAAAATTGTTTTTCGTACATTTTCCCTTAATATTATGTAAAAATAAAAATAAAAATACTTTTTTGCACTGCTTACTAACCTAATCCTAATTTTTACAAAATTCCTCAAACGACCCTGTAATATTCACGCTAATAATCAACGCACTCCTGGAAATCAGTAACAATTATGTTCCATAGTTTTTTATATTTTTTTAATTAATTTATTTTTTATTTATTTATTTTATTAACATAACAGAAATAGAACTTTCAGCATAGAGCATTCCTGCTTGCTTACTACATGGCAACACTGAATTTTAGGGTCCATCAGGGAAAAGATCAAACCTTCCTCTACATGGTAAAACTATTTAATAAATCTGCTAACGATTAATCTTAAAGATGTAGAGTTCAAATCTTCTTTAAAGTCTTTACTAGGTGAAAGAAAGACAAAAGGGTTGGGATCACCAAGCTTTCGGCAACATTATGTTGCCATCATAGGGCCTATTTATTAAGAAAAAATATACATAATTAATATAAATTTAACAATCAACAATTAAAACAATAATGCATACTTTCCCAAGATAGAAGAGAAAAAAATTCTTATCGGAAAAAACTAATGTAAAAGTGCTTTGGTTTAGGTTATGATATCTCAAAGATCTTTCCATTTGCCTAAATTTAAAAATTTTCATTGCAGTTCTATCTGCGACCATCTAATTCTAACAAAATATTTGTAAATCTCTTTATCTTAAAGCTATAAAAATGTTTTTTGACTTTTTTCCTTGCGTTTTTAATTTGTAATTCTGATAGCAATGTGATTAGGCCCTTAGGCTTAATGTCTCATGGGATTTTCCTAGACCATATCCATAGAGCAGAACCATTCTCACGTTCCTTCTTTCAAACGTCGACCCTCCTTGTAATAAATCGATTTTTTCGTCGTTGCCCCTCTTTCATTTGTCCACCCTTACTTTTACAAACATTTGCCATGATAAGGGTTTTTATAACTGTCATATAAAAATCTAACATAGCCTTGGAAAATTGCCCTACATTTTACAAAATATTACAATTATCTTATACATACTAAACAATTTATTACGAGGTTTTTAAACGACTTTCATACCAAAACGATAAAACGTAATGTGTATAATTGAAATAGAAATATGCTTCATGATTTTTTTATATATTAAACAATAAAAATTAATGCCACCCTTGGGGTAAAAAACACCACAATTTAATAGAAGTGATAAATAATGGAGTGAGTGTGGTGTTCAACCCTTTTTAAAAAGATAGTTCCTACTCACAGTAAGTTGTTTTGTAACGATCCGGATTTCGAGCCCTTTAGCTCATCATCAGGTTGAAGGACTTCTATAACCACGTCTCTCGACGTGAATTGCAAAAATGAACCCGCTGATACCCCCGCCATCGCGACGTCCCAATTAGCAGCTGGTTTTTTAATGGCGCTCAATTTGAACGTGCGAAAAGCGGAAATCGTAACACAAATAAATCTTAGTTTTACTTTATTTGTGTTATAATGATGTTATCATGTATGTGTTATATGATAAATTTTTGATATTAAAAATGTTTTGCAAACTTACAAATCTATTCCCGACCGACCCATTTTATAAAACATACTACAAACTTAACTACTAATCATTAATTAACAGCGACTAGCTTAATTCATCTACAGAACAAACACACATAATTATTCATTTAAAATAAAAGCATCAAAAATATTTAACTCAATACCGAAACATATAGTACAAATAAAAATCATAAAATCCTTCAAAGTAAAACATAAAGAATACTTATTAAGCAAATACTTTTGAATATAATATTACAAATTAGCATTTACTTTATTAATATTTACTTAGTTAACATTCTATCTTGTTGTGTTGGGATAAGCAATAATAAAATAAATTCCACTATACTTTTTCAAACAAATCAGTATATAATTTGAAAAAATATAGGTATTCATACCTATAAATATCTTATATTATTTCTGTATATACATAATCATTCGATACCTAAAATTAACTAAAATGTACGCTTCTTTGTTGTATAAAAAATAAAATATTAATAATAATGAATATGAACCTCCGCCCAAAATACTCAGCTCATCAAATTACTGATACGAAGAAAACTGAATAACTATAAGGATTTTCGTAAGGAATCAGAATATTCTTACGAAACTTCTATATCTAAATTTGTTTATATAATTCGTATTATACTTACTTATTTATCTTTAACAGTGCGTGTACTTTAATTAATAAATCGTTAATCAATAAATCAATAAATCTCTCTCTCTCTCTCTCTCTTTTTTCTTTTCTGCGTATCTTGCTGCATGTCTCTCTCTCTCCCCCGCCCTTTTTCTCACGCTATCTCTCTTCCCTGTCTCCCTCTCTCTCTCTCTCTCTCTCTCCCTCTCTCTCTCTCCTCTCTTTCTCTCTCTCTATCTATCTATCTCTATCTCTTTATATTCCTGTTTATTATAGCAAGTATGCGAATACCTGATTGTTTTTGCATGAAAAAGAATTAATTGTAAGAGAAAATTAAAAAGAAAGAAGTTTATAATTGAAAGAAAAAGGTATTTTTAAATCGATGAAAACCCCGTAGTCGAGTGATAGGCGACAGAGTTATAAACAGGGAGAGGCAACTGCTTTCACGCATTTATTCAACAACCTTTTTTTGAAAAAACAAACTCTCACACTTTACATCAATTTCTTTTCCTTTCTTACTATACACTTTCGCCCTCATTTCTTTTATCATATTTACTTGTAGTTATCACTCTCTTTTTTACTTTTTTTCTCATAATTTCGTTGCTTCCTATTCTCGCTTTTTAATTTTTTACTCCCTCCCTTATTCTTCCTGTCAATCGGTCTGTCCGTATGATTGTCTGGCTGCCCCCTTGTCAGTCTTTCCCTCTCTTTTTCTTTCCTTATCTTCCTATTCATTATAGCACGTACCTTCTTGTTTTTTCATTAAGAAAAAAGAAGTTGTGGTTCATTGTATTTAGAATGCCATATTAATTCGAATCGTTCATAAATGAAAGCAAAACCTATCTTTCAATTCACAAATTTTCATGGTCGGATGGGATGTGACAGGGTTGTAAGCAGGCAGTCTCGCCTCTCCCTGGCCTCATCCATTTCTTAGATATCTTTTTTAAAAACCAACTCTCTCTCTCTCTCAGTAAAAGCAAAAAATACGTGTATCTCTCTCGTTCACCGTCTTCCGCTTCTCTCTATCTTTCACTATCCTATTTCTGTATGTTTGTTACTAACTCTCTCTTCTCTCTCTCCCTCTCCCTTCATTTCTCTTTGAAAAAATAGTTCACATAACCTTAATGGCTCAGCGTGAAATAATAGCTGTACGATAACCAAGAAAACCTCTACGATTTCGATATTATGGTTATTGATATTCATCCCTTGAGGTAATTTATCAAAGCCTGTCTCAAATGATTTTACACCAGGCTGTGACATTCGGCTTTGATGGCCGAATCTCCTCTGCTGGGAATAACATTTACGTGACTCGGGTAAGTGTAGTATTGAGGGTGGCCATGGACGGTATGAGTCACTGGATACGAACAGACAACCCTCCGGGCCGGGGCTAATGGCTTTTCGGAGGCAACTTAATCAACATACATATCGCAAAAAAAGAACAAAATTCGGAGAGAAAATTCAATTTCTTGAAGGCACTTTTTCT
Source organism: Cimex lectularius (assembly GCF_000648675.2). Classification (NCBI taxonomy): domain Eukaryota; kingdom Metazoa; phylum Arthropoda; class Insecta; order Hemiptera; family Cimicidae; genus Cimex; species Cimex lectularius. The sequence continues at coordinate 139,276 of NW_019392774.1, read as the reverse complement.
CAAGAGTTGTTCACTGTCTTTCAAATGAGGCCTGAGTGGGGATATGGAAAAGTCGCATCGGCAATTACCAAAAGTCACTTACCAACCTCACCTCAATTATAACTCGCCAAACTCGATTTAAAACAAATATAATTTATTCGAGATTGTTTTCTATGCAGGGAAAGATTTTATCGAAAAAATCAATAATACATACACAACTTTATTGTCTCATGTAGTTTGCTATGCTATGTTGTTATTATTCTAGGTTCTTTCTCTTTTTAGACGCTTTCCCACTTGACTCGATCCAACTCATCTACTTCCCCTCAATTTATAATTTATCGTCTTTCCTTCTTTCCCTCCTCCATTACTTACGTTTTCCCAACTCCCAAAACATTCCTAACTTTTTCATTCATTAGTCATTATTATTCAATCATTTATAAATTTATTTGCCTTTTTAAATGCAAGTTAGGGATGGTTTATACGGCAGAACTAATTGCGATAGATAGCGCTCTCGATTACATACGAAAATTGGGTGATTTTAAATTTTTTATTCTCACAGACTGTCGAAACATTTTAGAAAGGTTAAATAACATTACCTCAGAATATAATTGCAAAAACTATATTTTTGCCTAAATCTGTAGGAAAATGCTTTTGTCCTTCAAATCCTTCCCACATAATTATCGAATGCCCAGAATACGAAAATGAAAGAGGTAAACTGCTAAAAAATCTGAGCAAAGTCCCAAACTTTCCCAAACCAATAAACTTAGAATCTGTTCTAATAAGCAACAATCCAGCAGCATTTTTTTTACGAGGGTTCGCAACAGCAGAGGTCATATAAACCCTCAGGATGCCGGTCTTTTTTTTGGGGGGGGGACATTTGTAAGTATGTCGCGTTCGAATGCAGGGCCGCGAATCCCCCTTACAGTGATGAGCGCCGTGTCAACGACTAAACCTTGCGGCCACCGACGCCCTAGTAGGATTATTGCCATCCTTTCTTTTGCTCCATCCCTAACCATCCCTAACCATCCCTAACCAGCAGCATTCAACATAATCTATAGATTTCTAAAGTCGATAAACATTACTTTTTGATTATCTTCAACCGTTAAAATTTAGAAGATGATTGAGCCGAGTGAGTGGGTGCGGCGGAGGTCTGGTACTGTCGAAACGCATCTAACCCACCAACCCAGTATTGGTTGAGTGACAATTTTTATTTACGCACAATCTTTGATACAAACCATGTCATCATTCTTTAAAACATGGCTTCCCTTGGTGTCCCCTGCTCAATTTGGCTACTGGTCTGTCACGATGAAAACAGTGGGCTAGATTCAGGTTGTTAATTAAAATTCGTAGCCTTGCCAGCGGCTTGTTACCGTAGGATCTTTCTGACAATACTCCTATCCGGTCGGTGCATGTGCCTTGTTAGGCGGCAGTGCTCTGGCAAGAATCTAACCAGAATGCCTGACTATCAATGAAAATGTTTGAATATTGCTCCAGGATTCCATTCCAATGTGTTCCTAGGCTTTTTATTTCTCTGGCGCTGTGTTTCATTGATTACAGACTGGCAAACTGTAGTGTATTTATCTACGTGTAAAGTCAGCTCGGTATCGAATTCGCCCCCCGAACCCTAGATTCTGTGGCTTTATCTGTTTTAAAGCCGTCGATTTACTAATAAGAATGGCCCTTAAAAGGTATTCTTTTGACCTACCCCCTTTCTTTGGCATAAGAACATTGTACTTGTTGGCTTGTTGGAAAAGTTGTATTTGGGAGTAGTGGCATCGATTGACTTGCCTAGTAAGGCACCACCCTCAGATTCCGTTGTCTTTGAGTGCCACTTAATGTCCTGATAGCCTTAGCTTGCAAAGACTTAGTCCACCATAACATCGACCCATATGTCAACATTGGTATTATGAGACAGGTGTAGAGCCATAGGGTCATTTTGCGGTTTATTCCACAACTGTTAACGCAGATCCTACTGCAAATCCCTTAGGCAATTTACAAGCGACAACCTAACATCGTAACATAATTTTATACTTTTTTTCTGCAAATAAAGTTTTTCCTGCTACAGAATTTAAAAAAATATATTTCTCCCTACGGTAGTATACCTGTTATTTTTTTACAAATAATCTTCTATGGTCACATTATACATCCCAAAACATTTCCTCCTGCGGGCTAGTGTAGCTCCCCCTTGGTAGTAGATATTTTGGTGTCTCTTCTGCCTCTTTGCAGAATCTGCATGTGCCATTTTGGATTGTTCCAATTTTATTTAAGTGTCCATTTAACTTGCAGTGTCCAGTTAGGAATCCTATTAGTATTCGCAGTTTGTTCCTGCTTCCCTTGGCAATTCTGTAATTTCTTTCCTTCCAAAATTGGTTAGAAGATTCTTGGATTGTCCGTGTCCAATGAATGAATTCCATAGTTCCCTCATTTTCTTTTTGTCCCTTTGTTTGAGATACTCGTTAATAGTGTGGGTTCCTATGCCGCAGAAGGGTTCGGTTCTATCAGCGGTGTAGCAGCCCCTTTCCTTGCAAGGGTGTCCGCTTTCTCGTTGCCTTCTACTCCCATATGTCCTGGGACCCAGCAGAGGCTGACTTTATTCTGCGTACTTAATATATTTAGTTTGGTTCTGCTATCCATTGAACTAATGATATTTGAGCTAAGTGCTTTGATGGCTGCTTGGCTATCTGACATGATAGCTATATTCTTGTTTTTGTACCCTTTACTTAGGTTGAGTTGGGTACATCTTTCGATTGCATGAATCTCAGCTTGAAAGATACTGGTGTGTTTTCCCATGGGTTCTGAGTATTTGGTTCCAGGACCAAATACTCCTCCCCTTGTACCTTCTTGTGTCCTAGATCCATCTGTGTACCAAAGGACGGTGCCATTCTTGAAAGAGTTGTTTCCCTCTCTTTCCCTGATTAGTGTCTTTAAAGCTCGTAAGGGATGGAGTTTTGACGTTCATGAAGACACCCCAGAACAGTTGACTTGAAAATTTCAATACTTATTGAAGCATTTGTAAAAGTTTCATTTTGTGCAAAAAAAATTATTTTAATTTTTAATACTATACCGTTCATAATTTTATAAAACAATTGGCCTATTATTTTTATCCTATTTTATTGTAAAACGAAGTATGGTTACAAAGGAAGTTTTTCACTTAGAATATATTGGTACTAATAGAATTTTAATAATGGGGCGCGTTAAGTCGACCTGGTGATCAACATATTTTCAAATCTGCTGTCTTATTGGTTATATACATCTTCAATCTACCGTTCGGCAAAAGTTAATCGATTTGACCTTTTAACCTCAAACTTTAATATCTTCAGAATAAAGGGATGCATTGTTGAGTTTCTAGCATTATTTTTCTCTTTAATGGAAAGGACTTTTAAAGTGTGTAAAATAATATTTATCGATTCGTTTTGAAAATTATAAAGTTGTTTGCGTTCGGAACTCGATAATTAAATTTTATCAATATGTGCCGTGATTCGGACCCAGGACCAAAAGAATGAGAAAGAAACGGTCGTCTTAACCATTCAGCAAATAGACAAACTTTCTTAAATTATTATTATTNGTACGAGTATAATTTTTTGCATGTTTGTACGACTTCGAAAGTTTAATTTGACACATTTTACCATGTCGGTTTGGAGAGAATGCTGACATTTTCCCCCTGCGTAGTATTGACCCCTTGATAATATTAAAAGCCAGTTCGCCGAGGGTCTGATGTCATTAAAATTTGTTAGAAGCTTTCAAGTGTAGCATTTAGGGGCGAGAACTTCAAATACCGTGCCGGGTTTGATGGTGAAGTTGCCAGAGTGTGTGTGTGTGTGTGTGTGTGTGTGTGTGTGTGNAGAGAGAGAGAGAGAGATAAAGAGAGTGAGAGAGAAAGAGAGTAAATAAATAAAATAAAGAACTGGATCAACAAAGCAAAATGTCTTACAAGGGAATTTGTGGACGTGAGATCATCGTTTTCATAGAATTTTTTTACGATTCTCATCATCAAAAAATATTAGACACGCGCAAAAAGCACCTTTTAAGAAAATTTTATGTTAACTTACTACATTCATGCTTCATCAATGCCGAGCAAAACTAACAGTATGCAGTGTTAGGCAATTTTTCTCTCTACGACTAAAGAAGAAACTAAAAATTAAGATGGCCTAGTATAGGCTTAGGATTAGTGTAGGTGAGAGAGTCGAAGGGAGGTGGGTGTGCGTCGAGACGGACATTAGAAAATTATCAATTCCTTGATCGAATTTAGAGAAGGTGGTACACATTTTCCTGGAAGCTGGGATTTTCTATCGTCAGAAAAAAGAAGCATTGATGGACACTGGTTCTCAGGAAAGTTTAGCTTGTAATGAATGTGTGGTGATTAGTGACCGTTAGTCGATGATTATTCAGAAATCGTGAGTTGCGGTCTCGTGTGATGTAGGTTGTAGACACGCAAGAATGGCACACTTACGCAGAAAACAAACACTTTGAGTGAGCAGAAATACATTGATTGAATATAAAAAAATATGTGGTGATTGGTGACCGTTAATCGATAATTATTCAGAAATCGACCGCTTCTCACGATTTCTGAATAATAAAAAAATATATTTTGATCTACCTCCTATTTTAAATATGTACAAAAACAATATTAGACGTACAAAATAATCAAATTAATTAATTATTAATATTATCGTTAATTTACTAATCTATTATTAAGGTATCACTTTAATTTTTAATGTGTTGTGATTAGTGACCGTTTGTCAATGATTATTCAGAAATCGTGAGATGCTGTCTGGTGTGACGTAGGTACAAAAAAAAACCTTTTCTTTATCGTGCTAACGTTTCGGTCTTTATTGAGATCATCTTTAGGGCCTGGGATTTACAAACATTGTTTAAATTTAACAAATACATGTAAAATGTGGAAAAAAGTGAATTTATACATTGCAAAAAAATATATATAAATTTTTTTATATTCAATCAAAGTATTTCTACTCACTCAGTGTTTGTTTTCTGCGTACGCAAATTTATTTTATAAATTTATATATATTTTATGCATTGTATAAATTCACTTTTTTCCACATTCTACATGTATTTGTTAAATTTACACAATGTTTATAAATCCCAGGCCCTGAAGATGATCTCAATAAAGATCGAAACGTTGGCACGATAAAGAAAATGTTTTTCTGAAACCTACATCACACCAAACCGCATCTCACGATTTCTGAATAATCGTGTCATGAATGTTTATTTAGATTTTAAGATAATTCAGGTTCATTTAGTGTGTAAGCTTGGTTTCATATTAAAATGTTACCCGTAAAAAATAAAGATTCATGTATGTTTAGTATTTTGGTTTCCTTGAATAAATGTGTTTTTTCCCCCCTGATGTAAATATTGTGATCTATTTACTTAGCTAATTTTAATTTTATTGAATTTTCTTTGATTTATTTTTTTTCTTTACGGTTCGCTGTTTCCGTGTCATATTAATCAGCGTGGTGCCCGTTTTTAATTTAATATTACATTAACCCCGCCCGTCACCACGGAGCGAAGCCGGCAAATACTCAGCGTAAGATTTTGGCGCGCAACGTGGGGTCTGATGATTATTGATACATTTTCATTTTCATTTGAAGATAAGGAATGGACAACCGTGTACAATTTAATCATTCATAGTGTGTCAGTGGTGAGAAGCCTTTAAGGGTTATCGAGAACATTTTGGACTGTTAACAGCTGTTTTGATTTTTTTCATGTTGTAAAGTAGTCTGCGACGGCTAGAATATATCGGTTCTGCTTGGAGGACAGAGGTAATGGGCCCGTATGATCAGCTGAAACCAAATGGCACGGCTCGTCAACTGTCTTCTGGTTTCCCATAAGTCCAGCTGATAGTTGTTGGAGAGGCTTGTTTTGCAGACAGGTGGTACATCTAGGTACACAACGTGCTACATCTGCTGCTATTCCAGGCCAATAATCCAATTCTTTAATCCGTCGAATAGTTTTGAATTTCCCAAGATGACCAGCTAATGAGCTGTCGTGGTATTCCAGTAATAGGTCCGCACGTTGTCGATTAGGAACTACTAGTCTCCAAGAATTCGGTTGGTCGCTAGAATTTCCTTCCTATTACGCGTGTAAAGAGTTTCTTATTGTCTTCCACCTTCAAATTAGGGTAACTAGCTGGATTCTTTTGCATCTTCCCAATCATAGTCGCGTACCAATGTTGACTAATAACCTGAAGCAGTTCAGTGAGTTATAAAAACTTAATAGAGTAGCACAATAGATCTAGTCAGGTCGAGGTGCGAAAGGCCTTGTGGTCGCCACATTTATCCCTAGCTTTATCTTATCCTAGGAGTTGAGAAAAGTTAGACATTCCGGGACCAGGTATGGGTGATGGTTGAGGATTCTAAAGCTTCAGTGCTGCAGTGCAGATTGTCTGTCTGAAAATTCTTCATCCACCTTTTAATCTCTTTTGAAAAATTTCTTCTAAACAGCATTTACCTACAGTTCAATTAGTTATAGATATAAAGTCATCATCCACATACATCAAGAAGCTCAATTGAAATATAAAATAAACCATTGAATGTTTGTTATAAATGAATTTAGATTTCAATTCGGCCGAACGAATACCTGATATGCGTGCAATCCTCCTCGAAAATACATTTGACTAGAGTAGATTGTTAAAATGACTTATACTACGTGTCGAAAGGGATTTCGGCTGGAGAGTTCAAGTGAGCAATTCAGATCTGAGTAGTAGAAGTAATTGTGGCTTTCCTAACGCCAAAGCTTTCAGGAGAATGAAAGCTCCTTTAAATGAAAAAGCTCTCGTTTTCCATATAAACCAGGAGACCTGGGCGCACCGGTACAACCTTCCATCAGCAGATATGCAACATTTTATCCCAAAGTTACGCACTCTTAGCAGAACATTTTAACGTAGTTTAAAAGCATTTCAGTTGAATTATGCATTTAAATCAGGCTTTTTATATGATTTTTTTTATTCGGCATTCAGCTATTCATCTCTAATGAAGGACTTCTTCGCTAGACCAACTGGAAGCAAAAACGGTTTTAGAAATTTTCCCAAAATCACAATCAAAGACGATTTCCACCGACTTTACAAAGGAGATTTATCGTTCCTTTCATTCCTCTAATAAGTAGATTTCGGATCCTGGCTGCTGTGGCGAGATAGCGCGGAGCCAATTTCGCTTTGTTCAGCGTAAACCGATCCCCCGACATCCTCTCTGTAATTACCTGACAAATTAATTGTTTTTGCGGCAAACGTACTAAAGGCTTAAACCGCTTAATTAATTTCCGCATCCGCGCAACTTAAAGTATACTTCTAAAGGACTGATAACATAGAAAATCCGCGTGGAGGGAAAGAACGGGTTTTTATTAACAAGAAAACAATATTATATTATAAATTTTAATAACAATTATTACGCGCACAATTTAATTAGTCCATTATCTATTTTTATAATCTTATAAATCATAACTAAAATCCTTCTTACATCCCTAATTCTCGTTGAAAGTTAAGATTGGTTAGAATAGAATGTTCTAAATTTTATGTGACATTCGGGAATATTCCATCTTCAAAAATGCTTGTATATTATGTAACTTGCATATAGGTTCATTATTATCGCTAGGATCTGGGTAAATAATTTTAGTTCATATATTTCCATTGTCCATCCACCTAGAACCATGGTAATTACGACGCAGAGTAAGTTCAACCAAGTTATAAGTCGAGTTCATCCTAAGGCTAAGTCTGGCAACGGCTGAAACAGAGATAATACTTTATAGTATGATGAGCTAATTCGGACAAAAGATTTGATGAAGTACCTGGATGTCAGACTGACGCTAAGATGACCTTATTGAAGCAAATAAGCCAGAGTTTGAAAAGAGAGCAAAAGTCATCACTTAGCAGTTGGCTGGTATTGAAGTCCTTAAAAACTAAGCAAACAAGACTCTTTCTATCGGTCACTGAGTTCTTTTGTACGGTTGTGATCTAGGACTGGCACACTGCTAATGGATATTTACAGAAAAGTGAAAATAACGGCCCTCCCAATATCAAGGTTTTCTGCTGAAAAGTATTCGAAACCGAACCTCTTCCGAAAGCAGTGGTAATCCTTATTCACTTAGCCATTCGTTCGCCAGCACAAATATATATGATACAAAAGAGTTAACCACAAAACGGTGACAAGAGAGCTAGTGCACGACGAACAGTCTAACCAGGTGATAGCAGAGGATAGAGAGGGAGACATAGAAATATGCATTACACAAAATTTTATGTAAATGTATAACGAAGTTACCAGCAGTGTTTTACATAGGGTTTCGATTTAGTACTTAGTATTTAATTTAAGTTTGTATCGTCAAGGAGGACGGGAGGCAAATCTTCGATGTGAACCCAACTTGTGTTGGGAACTCCTTAGGGACTCTTCCATGGCAACATGCAAGTCCCTCCCCTAAACGTTTAACGTACAAGACAGGTAAGTAAAGTAAGATTCGTTGAAACAAAATCCTATGGTACTGTGAGATTTACAGATTAACGCCCAACCTTAGTTATTTCTATCAATTCTTTTTTATTTATTTATTTTTTTATTGTAGCTTCGTCCTAGTTAGTTTACGGTACCGCATCTCACGTTTTCTGAATAATTATCGATTACCGGTCACTAATCAACACACATTTGAAATCAATATTTCTTTTAATTTATTTTTGAATAATTTTTTTATATTTGATGGTATATTGTTGTTTGACAGAAAGAAAGAGAGAAAGAGAGAGGGAGAGACAGAGGGAGAGAGAAGGAGAAAAAGAGAGACAGACAGCAGACAGACAGAAAAGAGACAGGGAGAGAGTGAAAGAGATAGATATACTTAACTTTTTAAAACTGAATCACTGAAGACACATCTAAAGAAGGGAGAGAGAAAGAGAGAGAGAGAGAGAGTGAGAGTGAGAGAGAGAGAGAGAGAGAGAGAGAGAGACATGTTACAAGAGAGAAAAAGAGAGGGAGGGAGAGAGAGAGACAGAGAAAGAGAGGGAGAGAAAAAAGATCGAGACAGTAAGAGAGTGTGATGTTTACGTAACAAGTAACACGTAACACATGAAACTTAACATGTAACACGTAACATGTAACAATGCAACATGTAACATGTAAGACGTAACATCTTATATATAACATGGAACATGTAACTAGCAACATGTAACATGTTATATATTACATTACCATGTATGACATGGAAACAAGGAATCGTCCTTACACGATTAAGAACAGGCCATACGCGGTTGACCTTGGGCCAAAGCCCGCGCAAGTGCCCCTTATGCAAAGAAAGGTTGCTCGATGTGTCCCACACACTGGAAAAATGTCATGCCTTGGCGAGAGAGAGAGAAAGAGAGAGAGAGGGGGTGAGGGGGGAGAGAGAGAGAAAATAAACATAAAACCTCATTTTTGTGGACTCCTGTTTGTTCTAATTTTCTATCAACATTTAACATAGTGGTGATTAAACATCAAACGTAAATAAAAATAGTATTATATTAACACTAATTAATTGTATGTGTAAAACATGAATCTATCAAATTGAATAGCATTTGGTGAAAGTGTTACTCCTGAGGGTATGCAGTTTGTTTACGAGTTGCCCTGGGACGGACGGCCACATGGCTGAGGTAATATCAGGCTCAACAAGCTTTGCAATATATTTCCGGATTTTATTAAAGCCCTCGGATAGTTTTATGCAGGTAACTCGCCCGTTTGCATTTCCGACGGTGGCAACCGGGGTAAACTCCAGGTGGAAAGATTCATTAGAAGCTGGATATTATCCAGGAATTATTCATGAGCACGGCGAGATTGCGAGCGCTTAAGTTATTCACTCGTATCCAAGATGTCGCCGACGAAGCATGCAGACTCATCCGAACGAATAACGCGAATTAGCAGTTAGGATGATTGACTCTCCCTAGTTTATTCTATGGGGCTGTAAGGTCAAACAGGATATATTTACCTTATTCAAATCAATACCGTATATTGTGCAGATATGATAAATTGCATTTGATCAAGTAAGCGAAATACAAATAAAAATTCCTAGATCATTTACGCAACGGACTGGGAAGAGGTATAAATCACAAATATCTCGTTAGTTCTACGTAACGACCATAGTACTCGCAGGATGTTACACTAATTTAAATCATGATCAAATGACGTTTATTTATTTCTGTTTTAAATTATAGCTTAACCTTTTAGTAAACAAAGTCCAATAAATATTAAAGATGGTGCTCTGGCAAAAAGGTATTGCGCGATGGATGGTGGAAATGCTCAGAAGTAAGCTTCGAAAAACGTGAACCTTAGAACTGAATAAAGCCAAACACCCAAAGAAGAAGAACCATTAATCAATTCGACCAATCTAATCGCTGAAACACCTTACTTCATTAAACGTCAAGTGTTTACTCTCAGGGAAGTAACGAAAGGTGGACGGTAAACTTGACATATCCAGCCTGTTCTGAATACATAGCGGGGAGATTAATTCTAAGTTTCTGTGCAATACCTTGAAAACGGAAAAATAAACAAGAAAAAATGAAATAGAAGACGAAGAAGAAGAATTTATGGATTCACTAAGACAAAACTATATGGCCCTGTAAGCCTGTCCAAATGTGTTGAATGTATCCGATACCTCCAAAACATGAGAAAACAACCTGTTCCTGAGGTAATAGCCTTTGCAAAACTTAACCTAACAATATCATTGATTTCAGAACAAAAGAGAATTTTGGGTAATGAACAAGCTGACATACTTACGAGGATCTGAAAGACTACAGGCCTAGAACTATTTGGTTAACAAGATCAAACATAGACTCATCCTTGTCAGAATTGGGCAACGCAGAATGAAAATCTTGAAGTGCATTTCTTGGAAAACTTTTAGGCATAAAACCCTCACCAAATGGCATTGGTGCAGTTAGACAGAATAAAACTCAAGGGATACCAACATACCACTCCATCTGAGAAAACCCCTACACAAGGAGTATACCATCCCAGTAAAAGTCGTCCTTTTGTTATTAGTATTATTTAATTTTAGTTGTTATTTCCACAAAAAAGTCATTTACTGATTAACCAGCTGAAAGTATCCTTGTTTGAAAGAACAAATTCCCAGGAGATTTGACCGGAAATGAACAAAAGTGAGAGAAATGATTTCCAGCTTGTCGAAGCAGAGTCGACGCTATCTAACGAGACCAGAGGGCAAATATTGACCTTAAAGGGCTGTCTTTTGGGACCCGCGTCTAAAACTAATTAAAGTCACGTCAGGGGCCGTATCAGCTGTCAACGAGGCGGGCTATCTCGAAAGGCCCATTTCTCGTTTCCAGGGGGTCGGGGGTACAATTTCGATATTCGGTTATCAAACCGGCCTTTTTTTCACGGGTTTTAATTAATATCCCCCAGCCGGATTTCCGACTTTTAAAAAATGCGAGGTACGGACAAATTGAACAATGCCCCTTAATGAAACCCAAGGGGCGTTGTTTAAAAAAATGTTGAAACAACTGTTGTGACAAGGTGAGTATAAATAATAGAAATTTGTTCGACCAGGTGTGGATGCATAGTCTGACTGAAGTGAATTGTGTGTGAATGAAACGTGTTTTCTTCCCAAAGATTTCTCTAAATTTCAGCCGAATGGCAAAGTTATGATAGTTTGCCCAGCCATTAGGTGGATTTCCCTCGTTCTGCGGCCGGGACAGTTATTCTTTGATTGCTTGATGAACAGCCTTTCTCCCCCTATTCTATCACTCATGTTTATAGATAGACTCCTTTATCAACCCTCGGATCTGATTGGTTCCCTTTCTATCCAACCGAAAGTGGTTTCCGAAACTCACCCCCTCGGCACAAGGGTGCAATTGTCGCACGAAAAAGTTGCATCGAACAATTTATATATATATGTTTTTATAATTCTTTTTCCCTCTTCAGTTCGCAAAGGAATACAAACAAGCCGGCCGAATGCTAACTTTTTACGCATAAAGAAATTGTTAAGATTACTCCCGAGAAAGTTCGGACAATGGCAATAATTTCGGAAAATTGCACCCATACATCTTGACACTTTGAACCTGGGCGTTCACAATGTGAATAAATTGTGAAGCATTTGGGCAGGCCGGGAAGTTGATTTTATCCATTTGCATTTTTTCGTGATAATCCTCGCTCATAAAATCATTTCTATTGGTTTTAATTTAAGTATTTTAATTTTCTAATGTAGGATTTTTTCTCAACGAGAAATTTGCCTGTCACCAAATTGGATAGTATTTTATTGAAATATATTTTTTAAATTTTCATTTAACTCTGTATGTAAAAAAACAGTTAAACAATTGCAGACGAAAAAATTGAATAATTGGAATTACCTTTATCAATTTTAATATGTGTAGTGATTAGTGACCGTTANTCTCACGATTTCTGAATAATTAATTTTAATATGGTTGAGCCTACTTACAGTGCACTTTTAATAAACTGAACATCACGTTTCCAAATAATTGGAATTTTTATTTCTATTTCTAATTTGTTTTTCAATAAGAAACATAGTTGATATTTTCTTTTGGACTCAAAAAAACCTGAATATAAATTTTTGGAAGAAAAAATCTCCAATATTTCAAAACATTTTCGATTTGTTCAAAATTGTAAAAATTGTGTTAACTTTTAAACGGATTTTCCCATCATTAGAAACCTATTAAACATTTAGAACCCTATAAGATACATACCGGTGCACGAAGTAAAATGTTTGAGCAGGTTTTGTTGATTTAATTCTTATTTTTTTCATTCCTAAAACTCCTAAAACAAACATATCAGGCTTATCCTTCAATAATAAAAATCTTTGAAAGACACCTTTTAAACAGCTTAATACTCTAGATACTCATAAAACCACACTTGCTCACCAAGTCGAACAGTTCCAACATCCAAGAACACCTTGAGGATATCAAAAACGGATGGAGAAATAAGAGTGAATATAAAAAAATACTGTAGGATCTCTTTGAACAAACTTGCCTTCCTTTGTACATCAACATATTTATATCGACTTCCATTCAAGTCAAGTACTTACTTAACGATGATACCTAGACAGTAACCTGACGTCGAATCCCTACACAAGACTTTAAAGATACCAACTTAACATAAAACCTGGACAACTACGAAGACTTCAATGTGAGAAATCCGTCTTGACCGTCAACTTTATCACAAACACTACACTTATTTATCTTTATCAGGGACCACTTTGGGCATACCGAGTGAAAATGTGAGTTTTGGCTAAGACAACCAACATCCAGCGTGTCCAATCCTTCTAATGAAAAGTCGCCAGATAAATCGTCAAAACTCTTTGCTATATCACTAATCGCACTATCCACAACTGCCTAAACATTTCGTCAGCGAACTGATCCATTCCCGATTCCTAAAGTTTCACAATAACGTTTACATCCATTCTAATACAGCTCGAGTCCTCTCTACGCATCCTCATCACTAGAACCCACCAAGTCACCTTAATCCCAGATGGACCTCGAGACCTCCTTGTCCAATAATCCCTAAAATACTTCATTCTTAACCTTTGGTTAATACCATGAAATGCCCGGATAAGTGCTACAACGTCGGGTCATTTTGACCCAACTCTGTTTTTAAGTGCAATGAGTCATATTTTTCAACATTTTTGGGAAATATGAAGAATTTTTTTTAAAAGTTCTTACTTTTATTAACCTTGTAGGATACAAAACCGCATTTTTTTTCAAAATAAATTCTTTGTAAAACATATTGTAATCACAATAAAGTACAGTCTAGCAAGGAAAAACTCGAATCCCAAAATCTTTCTTTGTAAAAAATTCACTTCGAGTTTTTGATATTCTCTACAAAACTACAGTTAAACTTCTTCGTAAAGTGCAAATTAAATTATAATAAAATTAAAATGAAAAAGATAAGCGCAAAAATGGAACATAGTATCACAAGGAACAAAAATGACATACATACTCCGAAAAACGGAAAGCAAAGAAGCAACACAAATCTGTTTTGGACATCACAGCTCGAAAAATCGATGGTCTAAATAGATGATATAATATGTCTGAGACATTCAGGTTCAAATCTCTCATAACGCCGCTGAAAAATAAAAGGCCCAGGATAGCTTTCACTTCAAGACCGTGTGTGGGTCCAATATAGTGCTGGTCAGACCTGTATTGATTTTTTGTTATCAATCTCTTCATTGGTATTTTACAATTACATCAATAATGGCTTGGTTGATGAATAAGGAATACAATGTTGCTCATCTGCAAGGTTCCGAGCATTTGCTTTGGCACCAGGCAAATGGATAATTATGTTCTTTGAAGCTACTCTGACATTTCTGGACGGTAAAAGATCGGTATCAGTCCAGATAGTTTCGCCATCTTTGCCCAACTCAAATTTTCTTTGTTCTCTATCTTCGGAACCTAAATTTTAAAAATTTTCTGGGCTAAAGTGGTCTTCTGAGAGCGCATCGTCTTCAGGAAGAACGTCGAAAGCGTCTGGGTTTTCATTGTCGTTTGGTAACAAATCATTTTTATCTTCACTTCAAGTTCCTTCTTCAGAAAAGTATTGCTCGTTTTCATATCACTGATCTTTCAACTTCTCGTCGGATTTCTTTGTCAATTGCAAAATGTGAGCTATTTGCCATGGCTGAAACAATCCAGAAAGATTACAAAGAAAAACATCGAGAAAACTAATTAAATTGATAGAAAAGGGATTAAATTTGAACTAAAATTAAAAGAAATGTCGTACATTGTAGGGTCATATTGACCCATACTATGATTTTTCTTATTTTATTCGAATATTACAAGGTCACTTACCTGTGAAAAGAGTTCCAGTGGCGTCCACATCTACAGGAAGACTAGAAGGAAAGCTACTCAACGCCTCAAACCCTTCCGATCAGTATCCTCTGACACACGCGTGTTTTTGAAATTTTTGGGTCATTTTGTCCCGTACGTTGTTGTTTTCAAAGGTTAAGACCGCTGTGAAACGTGTACTATTTTTCGGTCTCGTATCAGAAATTTTTTTTTATCAAAACAGTGAAACTATAAACCGAATAATGCTAACAGCAGTTTGTAAATGGTAAAATAAATGAAAATTAAATGAGGGAGAAGCGTTTCGCGTACGGGGGTTGAACTATGTGTCAGGTGTTCGAACGTTGGTGCTTCGGTGATACGAGAAGCGCTAATTGCTTAATAAATCCTCCCCGGGGTGGAATGGGTCGACATCAACGGTTTTATCTCGGCTCCAGCCGCTCTCAGAAATCGCGAGGAATTCGTAATATTCAAAAACTTGAATGCTCTTCCATTGTCGTCTGGACGCACGGTCCCCATTGTTACGTTGTTCGCCGATGAAAAACTTCCAACCGGGTGCCCGTGAGGTGCAGAAAAAAAAAATCATTTTAAAAAACGCTTTAGCACCCTCTGCCATGCGGACATGCGGTTTGTAAATGAACGAGCACAAAAGAGCAGAATGATCCAGGGGATTGGCCACTGCGGTGGGATAAATCTTTATTTTGGAAAATCCTCATTCATTATAAAAAAAAATTGTCTCAAACTTAAAATATTTTTCTGAAAACTCACATTTACACTTTTACTTGAAACATAAAGTTTAAATTTTGATGTAGTTTTTGAGCAAAACAAGGAGGACGCTGGTAAGTTATAAGTAAATTTAAAAAAATCAATGTTTTGTTAACTTTGCTTAATGGAACGTTCAAGATTTTACTGCTGTATGTACAAGTAAGGGGCTGTACAAGAAATATCAATTTGCTCTTTGTAAAGTTCTACTCACAAATTTGTTGTTTACAAAGATCCGGATTTCAAGCATTAAACGATCATCATCAGGTTGAAAGAGTTAGAAACACGTCACTTTACATGATTTGTTTGAACTCGCCGATCCAACGAAACATTCCAACGAGAAGGTGGTTTTTGCTGTCACTTAATTTTTAACGTGCGAGAAACGTGAAAGCACAATTAAATATTATCCTAATAAATAATGTAATAAAATAATTTTAAATTAGTGATTAATCAGTATGTCAAATATTTTTTAAGATTTACATTATTCAGAATATTTAAAACAATATCTATTATATTAATCAATTTACGTTTTAGTGATCAATTGACCAAGTTACTTATTTCACCTAATTATTCTTGCTATGTAAGGTCTTGGGTAGATAAATATAATATATTATATTAATTGTTTGATCGCAGGGGCGGTCAAGAATGAGGTAGTTTAGAAAATAAAAACTTTGTTAGATGTAAATACAAACTTTGAAAGCGTAGTTACATCTGTATTGTATTTTTCCAATCAACATGTTTTGTAATTTACCGGGCCAGAAGATGATCCGAATAAAGGTAGAAACAACTGCAAAACAATGATAAAGTGTTTTTCTAAACTACCCCATTCTTGTTCACAAAAAAAAAAAAAAAAAAAAAAAAAAAAAAAAAAAAAAAAAAAAAAAAAAAAAAAAAAAAAAAAAAAAAAAAAAAAAAAAAAAAAAAAAAAAAAAAAAAAAAAAAAAAAAAAAAAAAAAAAAAAAAAAAAAAAAAAAAAAAAAAAAAAAAAAAAAAAAAAAAAAAAAAAAAAAAAAAAAAAAAAAAAAAAAAAAAAAAAAAAAAAAAAAAAAAAAAAAAAAAAAAAAAAAAAAAAAAAAAAAAAAAAAAAAAAAAAAAAAAAAAAAAAAAAAAAAAAAAAAAAAAAAAAAAAAAAAAAAAAAAAAAAAAAAAAAAAAAAAAAAAAAAAAAAAAAAAAAAAAAAAAAAAAAAAAAAAAAAAAAAAAAANGCTCTATATATTAATATCCCAATTAAAGAATGCACTAAACTAATACAACAAAAAATTACGGAAAACTCTATTTACGAATTAAAAAAATATATTATTAACCTCTTAAATATATACCTACCATCTATTGTAAATTTTTTAATAAATTTTATCCACGAACATTCTTAATTAAGGTACGATCTTCAATAAGAAAACAAATTCACTTGTGATTGCCAATCTTTCGACATATTTGAAGGTTATCATCACGACTATATTCATTTCACATTATAAAAACAAATTTTGTACAGTTGATTTCACAATCAATATAGTTATATAGAACTTACAAAACAATCTTAAATATGTCTACAAATTGACATATATAATTTTTGTTTTACAGGCAATCTCAAATTTCCTTGAAGGCACATTCAGGCCCAACATTGGCAATTGTGTAGATGAAGAGGATCTTTTGGAGTCCTTCGATGTTAAATCCTTGTTTATTTCAATTCCCTTGAATATAATAATATACCTCATATACGCTGGAAAACCGTGTACGATCTTATCAATGAGCCGCCTGATTTGTTCATCGATTTACTGATTTTTCTCAGGAATGAATGGCTAATTTAAATATGATAACAAAATATCAAACAGGCTCTTGCTGTGGCGATGGGAAGTGCTTTGCCCCCCATTTTTGTAGATATTTTAATGAATGATTCGATTGATTAGGTTTTAGATCAGGTCACTTCTAATATTAAGCTCACATGTAAGTACATTGATGAATGGTTTCTGATTTTTCTAAGTGATAATTTAGACTCTCTAGAATTTCCTTAAGTTTTTTAATAGTTAACATTAAAACATAAAATTTACATATGAAGTGAAAAATAGTGGCTCTATTCCTCATTTAGGCGTGGAAGTGATCAGAAGTTCAGCGGGCACATTGATGTATAGTTGATATACAAAACAAATCAGCTCTGACAGTTATTTCAATTATTTCTAATAATAAGCTGATAATTTCCGAATTTCAACAATAACAATGACCATAAATTCTACTTTTTATTCCCTGGTTTGTTTGACCAATGTATTTGATTGGACATTCCCTATAGAACCTTTATACAACATTCAACCTTATTCCTTATAATTAATTAAGGTTTATAGTTGAGATAAAAAAGTCATTGTCACGAGCGGGATTCGAACCCACGACCTTCGGCTAGAAACGCCGCTTCTCCACCACTTGGGCTATCGTGACCTCGATCCGCTCGGGCACTAACTTCCCATCTCAACCCCACCTTTGAATTTTCCCTCCTTTTTCAAATGTCGTGTATTCTATTTGATTTTCGGCGTCAAATGAAATCAGCACGGAGAGCTTTAAGCCGGGAACACACTTACCCGATGCTACGCCATGCGATGCTACCCGATATTAAAAAATAGTGTAATTTTACGAGCAAAACTCTGAATCAATAGTTAATTAAATTTTATGAGCAAAACCGTGTAATAAATTGTTCCAATTTTAGCATATGTACCGCCGAAGCGAGTACAATAAATTGTTAGTTAAATTCATTATATCAAAAAAATCGTATTCCGGTGTTTTGATTAATTTTCCACCAAACCATTAAAATTATTTTTTTAAATAAAACTAAATAAAATAAATTTTTTAAATAAAATTTTTAATCACAGTTAATTTGATGTATATTAAAATAAGTATGTTGTAAATAATATAACTAAAATAATACATGTAGTTTGAATAAAAATATGAGAGTCCGGTTCTTTTGTCTTCGATTGTACTCGATGCGACCCGACGAAAATCTGGACAGAGGGGATCGCAGAGCGTCGGGTAGGTTAGCGTGGCATAGCATCGGGTAGATGTGCACGGGGGTAATGCAACCTTATGGAAAATCGGAGTTTGGATTTGCGTCGTGTATCATCGGGTAGCGCCGCATGGCGTAGCATCGGGTAAGTGTGTTTCTGGATTTAGTGAAGTATTCTTCATTTTAACTTATTAAATTCACTAGTTTTCGTGGTTCCTTTGGTGACTTTGAGAATAGTTTTGGTGTGCTTTGTGGAGATTTCCGCTGTTCTGTTGTCAAAGTAGCTGGCTATTAAGGTGAAAATGTTTTTTGTGCAGTCTATAGCTTTAAGTTCATTTAATAAGTGAGTCCGTTCTATGGCATCAAATGCCCCCTGGATATCAAAAAAAGGTACCCACCACATATTTTTCCTCACTGTTGTTGACATCTTCATAAAGTTTGCAAATTGCATCCTCAGTGGACATCCCTGGAGGGTAGTTGTGTTAAATTTCGATAATTTGCTTTATTAAATCGTAAGTTGGTTAAACAAGGAGGCCAGGTGAATAAGAGAAAAAAATCTGTATATGAAGCCGCTCACTTTGTGTTATTTTCTACGCTAGCGGTTCTGGGATCGAAACTTTGTCATTGTCACGAGCGGGATTCGAACCCACGACCTTCGGCTAGAAACGCCGCTGCTCTACCACTTGAGCTATCGTGACTTCGATCCACTCGGACACTAACTTCCCATCTCAACCCCACCTTTGAATTTTCCCTCCTTTTTGCCATTTTTCAAATGTCGTGTAATCGGTTTGGATTCTCGACGACAATTGAAATGGCCACGGAGTGTTGTAGTGAAGTAGACTTCATTTTAACTTAACAAATTCACTAGTTTTCGTGGTCCGCTTGACCAATTAATATGTTGCAATGAATTAAGATTTTTAGTTGAGATAAAAACAGCCAGTAATTGTAAACTAGTTTGAACTCTAGTCCACGGCACCCGATGGACAGTTGTTGGACGTCAAGCTCTTCGGTATGACCGGAATTATTACTACTACACCACCTCCAAGCTCTATGGATCATTAATCTGGTAGACCAAAGCTCAACAAAAGGTAGCTCCTTAATCATTAGACAGCACACAAAGATTAACAAACCTATGTATTAAAGGGGCAATGAGAACAACTCCTACAAGTTTACTAGAAACTCTGCTAAACGGAAACATTTACAAAGGATAGGCTAGGAAAACTATTGGCATTTGGGCTCCAAAAACTATCAAATTGGATAGGAACTAAATAATTCGGGCACACAATCATAATTAATAATTTTAGACACCCATTCTTAGAAATGGGGACTGATTATATAAACCCGGAAACAATCTTTACAACATCCTATAAAGTCTCACCAGACTATAAAGGAGAGGAAGAACTCAGGAGAGCAAGATAGAATGATATGGTATACAGATGGCTCCAAAACACACGATGTAACCGGATCGGGTGTTTTTCGTACAAGTCCAAAACATGAGCAATCCAACTCATTAGGGAAGTACACTTCGGTCTTTCAAAGGGACCTTTTTACCGTCAATGCTAATGCCCTGGAAAATCTAAAAAGTGGTTACAGGCAAAAACTCCTCGTAAGATCTGAAAGCTAAGCTGCTATTAAAGCATTAGCATGTAAAAGAATCACATCAAAATTAGTCGGCGAATGCATCCAAAATCTCCAAAACCTGGGGAAACACAACAACCTGATGATATCTTGGGGGCCAGGACACAGAGGAATTTTGGGTAACGAGAAAGCAGACAGACTGGCCAGAGGAGGATCAGCAAGACCAAACGAAGGCCTCGAACCTATACTTGGGATAACAAAAACAAATATGGAATCCTCCATCGCAGAATGGATTAAAAAAAAGGAAAAATGAATAAACTCTAGCGGCGCTACACACACTAAACTTACGTTGAAACAACCCTCACCAAGACTGGAAAAATCACTGCTGCAATTGAAGAAGACTAAACTCAGAGGAGTGGTACCACTAGTAGTGGTAAGACTACTAACCGGTCACTGGCATGTGAGAAAACATCATGGGCATATATAACGATGATCCCATCTTCAGATTATGCAATGAGGAGGAGGAAACAGCCACCCATATCATCTTCGAATGCGGAGCTTGAGCTATCGTGACTTCGATCCACTCGGACACTAACACCAACTTTTTTATCTCAACTAAAAATCTTAGTTAATTGCAAGTTATTAATTGGTCAAGCGGACCAGGAAAACTAGTGAACTTATTCCTTATCCTTGAGTTTAGTATATTAAGGCTAATTTTATTCTTATATTTGTAACGATTGATTTTGAGTATGTATTTTTTAATCAAATATTGTAATTTGAGCGAAATCACCGGGGCACGTTACGTTGTTACCGTACGTTATATTGTTGAACATGAAAGGATATGTTCATATTAATAATATATAAGTTATTAGTGCTGGGTTTACGTTTAAAGTCAACTATTAATCTTAAGAAGAAAATAAATTTTATTCTGGGGTTTCGGTCCCACTTGAATAACAAAAATTGTTAACGAATGTACAAAATTTGGCACAATTCGTGTCAAAATGAATATATAAATAAAGCTTTAAAAGTAATAGTATAAAGTTAAAAGAAAAGTACTAAGTTAAATAAGAATAGGAAAAATTAACAGAAAATTACCTTTTTCGTTGCTAAATTTTAAGGCCAGGAGGTAGTAAAAAATTATCAATAATTTTATCTAGTTACTATGAAAAATAAACAAATTAATACTAGTGTCCGTTTTTTGTCTTTGAGTGTATAATATTGTTGTACAAATGTTAAATTTGATATTTTCACAGACGCATTTCGAAATTATTTGTATTCCTTGGCTTGTTGTTAAGTAATAAAAACCGAATATCAAGGATTGCATGTCTTCGGCGATGTGGCTATTAATAACTAACGTTTTCCATGTTACGTGACGCCAACACATTTATATTTCTTTATCACTACGTTAAAAAATAAGAAAAAACTTCATTCCCGTGTTTCAACTGTATCGCATTTCTGCCAAGGAAAGACAGGATCGCTTAAATTACACAAACAATAAGTAAGGTTGCATTTTTAATCAACACATTCAGGAATGTTAAATCGATAAATGAGAACTTTTTATATGTCGATTTTGCTTAAAGCGACACTTATTTTGATTCTTCTGGGCTAAAAGGGCGATCGGATTACAGTCTTGTAGGTTTTGCTCAAAACAGGTCGCGAATAGCAAATTGTCCGGGCTGAGTTTCAAACGCCGATAACTTGTTGAACTGTCCCTGTACCTCTATAATAGATCAACCAGCGGGTAATTTAGGGGACGTGTCTCCATGGTAACACCCACCAAAACCAACCCCTGCCGTTCTCCTACCAACCTTTACTTTTGTAATCACACTTCGATGAAAGAATACCTATAAAATGTGAATTCCTTTGAATCATTACCCATGTTTCTTTGAATGGGGTGGGATTGAAAATCTAATGAAATGTTTGACAAAGGGTACGATACATTAGAAATGTGGAAAAATCCAACCACGTCAATCTCACAAAATCATCAAAAAAGGTTTTTTTTAATATGGCATCTTCTAGTCAATGGATCTAATATTCTGTTTCTCGATTGTATTCGAGATATTTTCAGGCTAATGCTTTCGTAAAGTCTCTATATCTCACAAAATATTCAAAATATTAATCCTACAGTAAATTTGATTACAGCAATGGGAATTTTTTTTAAATGAACTTTGGCGAACAAAGTACAAAATCAGTTGGCACATACATTTTTACAATTTCTATAAAAAAATATACTCAAAAATGGTAAATGGTATAGTGAGTTGTTCAATCATTTTAAAAAGTGTGTGGTGATTAGTGACCGTTAGTCGATGATTATTCGGAAATCGTGAGATGCGGTCTGGTGTGATGTAGGTTTCAGAAAAATATTTTCTTTATCGTGCCAACGTTTCGAACTATATTGAGATCATCATCAAGAATGGCACACTTACGCAGAAAACAAACTGAGTGAGTAGAAATACTTTGATTGAATATAAAAAATATATTTTTTGCATTGTATAAATTCACTTTTTTCCACATCCTACATGTATTTGATAAAAGTAAACAATGTTTGTAAATCCCAGGCCCTGATGATGATCTCAATAAAGATCGAAACGTTGGCACGATAAAGAATATATTTTTCTGAAATCTTCATCACACCAGACCGAATTTCACGATTTCTGAATAATCATCGACTAACGGTCACTAATCACCACACAAATGTTCATAGTTTATTGTAAAATTTGAATAGTTGTGTTTTCCTAGGCATATCATGAAAAATATGTTTTTTTAAACAAATTTCTTTGATTTATTGGTATTAAATTATTGTTGATTCTCTAAATATAAATTGATATTGTTGATTCGCTACGGAAATTTGCAATTCAACCCTAGTTTGTCTGGAAGGTGGCCAAATCCGGCCTAGTTTGGCGTTTGAGTAGATTCGAAACAGTAAGCCTTTTGATTTAATGGGTAAAGTACTCTTCGATGGCCAAGTTTTTAAACACTATTTCATAGCCGTAAAATCCATGTACATGTAATGATTTTTACCGATTATTGTATTTAAAAAGAACTCGGTTTCAATTTCTTCATCTTTTTACTTGGGGAAAACGCTAGGAAAATTTTTGAACTACTTTTTTTGATCAGTATGGTTAGAATCAGTCACAAGATTTGATCCGATCAATTCTTTAACAAATGGAATTTTAAGTTCAACGATATTGGATGTAATCGGGTTAGATAAATTAGTATGAACTCTTTATATATATATTTTTTATATTCAATCAAAATATTTCTACTCACTCAAAGCGTTTGTTTTCTGCGTAAGTGTGCCATTCGGCTATTACGCAGAAAACAAACACTTTGAGTGAGTAGAAATACTTTGAATGAATAAAAAAATAAATATTATTTGCATTGTATAAATTCACTTTTTTTCCACATCCTACATGTATTTGTATATTATTAAACACTATTTGTAAATCCCAGGCCCTGAAGATGATCTCAATAAAGATCGAAACGTTGGCACGATAAAGAAAGTGTTTTTCGGAAACCTACATCACACCAGAGCTCATTTCACGATTTCTGAATAATCCTTTTAAAAAGGTAGTTCCTACTCACAATTAGTTGTTTTCAACGTTCAGGATTTCAAGCTTTCAGCTCTTTGGTTGCAACGGTTAAGCCGTTGACATGGCACTCATCGCTGTGAGGTAAATGTCCGGGGTTCGAACCCTGCATGTGTCATTCAAATGGACGTTTTTTTTTTAAACATCGACACTCCGAGACTTGATATTACGTCAGTTGTTGCAAACTGTCGTAAAAAATAAGAAGTAAAAGATCGTGTACAGGGTATCCCAAGAACCGACATCAATACTGTTGGAAGTCTTCTAAAAACTCCCTATTTGCTGTCCCTCAATTTTATTCGAGATATTTCAGTTTTGAAGTTACTTCTATCATAACTTTTACCCATATGGCCACCTATCTCATACAATATTAATCTTATTACCAGAACAATGGAAACAGCTTTAAAAATCTTATAAGATTTATAATTTGTTTCTATTGTTAAGCAAACAGAGTACAAAATCAGTTAAAGCATTAATTTCACTAGTTTCGTGGTCTGCTTGACCAATTAATATATTTCAATTAATTAAGGTTTTTAGTTGAGATAAAACAGTCAGTGTCACGAGCGGGATTCGAACCCACGACCTTCGGCTTGATACGCCGCTTCTCTACCACTTGAGCTATCGTGACTTCGACCCACTCTGACATTAACTTCCCATCTCAACCCCACCTTGTGAATTTTCCCTTCTTTTTGCTATTTTTCAAATGTTATGTAATCTATTTGATTCTGGGCGACAAATGAAATGGCCACGTAGAACTTTAGTGAAGGTATACTTCATTTAAACTTATTAAATTCACTAGTTTCGTGGTCCGCTTGACTAATTTATATATTTCAATTAACTAAGGTTTTTAGATGAGATAAAAAAGTCAGGGTCACGAGCGGGATTCGAACCCACGACCTTCGGCTTGATACGCCGCTTCTCTACCACTTGAGCTATCGTGACTTCGATTAACCATTAATGCTTACGAATTTTAAATTCTTAAGTTCAAGTGAGATGAGTTGTAACCTCACAACCGTGTAGATTGTGTAGAGAAGGGAACGAGTTCGAACGCTCCTGTGGAACGAGCGAGAATCGGGTAAATGGAGGAAAAAGAAGCGTTTTTGACAGTTTGAAAGTGGCGTCTGAAAGGTATGATTTTATTATCATCAGGAACATGGTTGGATGCACTTGAGCTTCTACAGAAATTCCAGGTGCCATACCCTACAAAGACACCAGGGCAATGGTGTCTACAACGTGATGAGCTAAAACGATAGTCGAGTGGCAACTCTGAAAGGTGAATTGGTGTTTAGGAGTAATATAGGTTGGAATTGCGTTATAAAGGTATTATAAAGTAACAGTATTTTTAGAGAATCTTCCCGATTATAGGTAAAGGACTGATTGGTCTGTGAACTACGAAGGCGAGTTGCGTTTTTTGGTTTACGAATAACCTTTATTGAAGAGAATTTCCCTATGGTGTGGAAGTAGTTATTGCGAATTACAGCATTGAAGGGAGATGAGAAAATTATTGCTTTTTAGGGAGTTGGGATAATATTTTTGGAGTAATTAGATCGTAACTAGGACTTTATGTTTTCCGTAATAATGAATAATAAGGAAATGTAATATTGATCTTTGAAACAGTTCACATTTTCCCTTACGTGCCCCTTTAGGTGTAGCAAATTAATACCTGTCTCTAAATAATAACTCACACAGGTGATATGCTATTTTTATGTTTTCAATATTGGCCGTAATATAAAATGATGTAGGTGTCAAATGAGCATGGATTTCTTCCCATGGGTTTCGTAAAACAAAATAAAATAAAAACAGGCAGCATTAACGTTTTATGCAGATTTACGAGAACTACTGCCGGATGTGTAACTAGAAAAAAACTGAATCTCTGCAGGAGGACTGGTAGCAAATCGTTTTAACCATATTTAGATATACATACTACAGTTTTTTGAATGCATTATGTCTTGGGAAACAAAGTTTTATAATCAAATCGGATCAAATGTAATAAATCACCTTAAGGGATTGGACTCCGAAATTGTGTAGATAACGCCCAACGCTGATCACAGTTTAATACTAATTGGCTATTCAACGAATTCCAGGGGCAGTTAACGATTTCTCATTACAGCCAGGTTGATACCTCCATTTTTGCTACAGTCGGCTCATCCACCGTCCGTGGCAAAACACCAACCGCAGCCGAACATTTATTTTAATTGTTGAAACCGCCGAATCGAGTCGAGTCAGGCCGGAGATTGCGTTTAGGGTGGTTCTTTAGGCGTCGGAGATGGAGTGAGCGAAGACCTTGTCAACTGCAATATCCGGCGTGGAACGTCACCATCACCATCAAAAGCATCATCGTCAGCCACTCGTTATCACTTCCTACTTCTAATCTCTGTTGTTTACTCTTAAGTTTTCAAAACGGTATGCTGTCGAGCGACCATTGCTTTATCTTGCCATCTATTCATCAATGAACAACGTTAAAACTATTTTGATGGACTTGGTTGCAGAAATTCTTTATTTTAGCTTGTATGGCACTGTGGATTTTAATCAAAATAATGAAATGTATGAAAACGTTAACACAGTGTTCACCCTTAGATAATTTCATACCTGGGAGACATGGTAATTTTTTTGTATAATATATGTTTAGGTTTAACTATTACTCCTAGTAACCGATGCATTATCAATAAAATGGATTACCAAATGCTCTGTGCAAATTCAATTCCTTTTTCCATCCTAAATTTGTCGAAATGAAGAAATTGTTTTTTTAGAAGAAATAAAGGTGGCTGGGTAGGCTAAATTGACAAGTAATAAACAAATTACAAATAAATAAAACGTTTATTCAATCCCTATCTATCCTGTCTCTACTTAATTGTGTGATAATTCTCTCTCCATCTCTCTCTGTCTCTCTCACTTCTTCATTCTATCCACCTGTGTGTATATGTGCTTGTTAATTTCTTTTTTAATCCTTTCTCTCTCTCCCTCTTTATTATCATTTTTGGTAATCAAAGACTATTATCTAGGGTTAAGTATGACTTATTGCCCGAAGTAAGAGCTAATAATGAACAAATTCCTTAGGCCAAAATTTATCATGGGCTTGCCAAGTAAAGAAGATTTGTAATATTATCTATTCTAAAATGTATAGGCTAAAAAAATTATTTTACTATTACTCTAAAAAAATATAAAAATATATTGTAAAAGTATTTATTTTTCCTTACTTAAAGAATGGCTAACATGTAATGTCGAACCTGAATTATAAAAACATTAAAAATCTCCAAGTCACACAAAATATGTGTTTAAAATTTGATCGTGTGTACAAAAAGTATAAGAAAATATCTGTACTAAAAGTGAAAGAGATGCAAGAATTCAAAATATTAAGCATGTTATCTAGTATTTTCAGATTAAAGGTACCTGAAAGTTTGTATAATAAATATATGTTTTTCAGAAATGAAAGCAGGCACTCTGATTCAAAAATAATTATTCCTTTATGTATAACAAAGATGTATTATAACTCATTTTATCTCAAATCCATAAGTATTTTTTTCAATTAAATTTCAATTAAACGAAAATATATTTTTATCAAGCCACAGAAAATTTAGAAATAAATATAGACTAAGAATGTTAGACAAATACTAATAAGGGTACGTTTTTCTAAAAATACAAATAGTTGTTCATTGATAATTTAGTTTATTAATTTAAGAAGTCCAATCGTTTGAGATAATCCATAAGATGGATTTTGATGTATTATTGTGAGATAAAATGTGTATATGTGAATTTGTGAAAGAAATGTATTATATAGCTATAGAAAGTTAAACAAAAAAATTATAAAAATAAAAATAACTTAAGTCTCAACTTAATGTCTGTGCGTGGCAAATAATAATTTCTACTATACATGTGTTACCTCGTTAAATGTAAGAGTGGTTTATGTAAACCAAATTTTGCGAGGATAAATAAATCATAATCAATCAATCAATCCCTTCCTCTATCTTTCTTTCTCTTTTATCCCCCTCTCTCTTCCCTCTCTGTCTCTGTATTTCTCTTTCTCTCTCTATAATATTGTTTCGTCCTTTTCCTTTGTCTATTTGTTATTTTCCTCCTTTCTTTCTCACAGATGTACTATCTTCCTCTATCTTTCTTTCTCTTTTATCCCCTCTCTCTTCCCTCTATATCTATGTCTTTCTCTTTCTCTCTCTATAATATTGTTTCGTCCTTTTCCTTTGTCTATTTCTTATTTTCCTCCTTTCTTCCTCAAAGATGTACTACCTTCCTCTATCTTTCTTTCTCTTTTATACCCTCTCTCTTCCCTCTCTGTCTATGTCTTTCTCTTTCTCTCTCTATAACATTGTTTCGTCCTTTTCCTTTCTCTATTTCTTATTTTCCTCCTTTTTTTTCTCACAGATGTACTACTTTCATCTTTTTCTCATTCGTTCCTTCATCCCCTCTCTCGCTTTTTTCTCTTACTCTTTCTTTTGCGCTTTCTGTCTATCAGTCATTCTCTCCCTTTCTGTTTCTCTCTTCCTCTCTCTTTCCTCTCTCCCTCTGTCTGTATGTCTGTCTGTCTGTCTGTCTCTCTCTCTCTCTCTCTCTCTCTCTCTCTCTCTCTCTCTCTCTCTCTCTCTCTCTCTCTCTCTCTCTCTCTCTGTCAAATTATGTTTCGTACTTCCCTTTCTTTACTTTTTCTTTTCCTACTTTCATTCTCACAAATATACTAATTTCCACTTTTGGTCATGTCTTCCTTCATTTCCTTCTCTCTTTTTCTCTAAATCTCTCTTTACCCTCAATCTCCCTATCATTTTCTCTCTCTCTCTCTCTCTCTCTCTCTCCCTCTCTCTTTTAATCAGTTCCCAGGACTAATAAAGTCTTTCTTTCACCCTTTCTCTCACTTATTCAATCTTACTTATCTGTTTTTTTTCGTTTAAACAGTTTTGTCCCTATTATTTATACATTTCATGACAATTGGAGTTGGCTTTTTTAAAATTTTTTTTTAAAGTGTCGTAAAAATTTATAATTGTTCATGTTTACGCCAAAATCTTTCCAAAATTGAACATAAAAGCATGTTATTAGGTATAATATTTTAATTGTAATAATATTTTAAAAAATGACACATTTTCTACTAATGTCTTTGTCTTCTTAATGTCAGCACACTAGTTTTCACAATTCTTTGAAGAGCTGATCCTGATTCAGGTTTACCCGTTGAAATCATTGAATGGTAATCCAGCATATATACGGCCTCATATCTGGTTGTATTAGACATTGTCCTCTTCATGTTTTATGTATAAAAAGGAAGAGGATTCCCCCGGGGCGTGATATGTCGGGATTCAATTTCAAACGCCGATGTCACCACCAATACACTCTATTGTGTTTCTATTTCCTTTCATTTTCATCTTTCTCCTCTGTCCTCCGAGTTATTCCAAGACGGATGTCGGCGTTCCATTTCAGCTGGAATCTGTGGGAAATGGGATATAAATGGTCGTAGCAATTTTCAGATAGACCGCACTCGGAAAATTACCATTCCAAATCGTCCATTTCCCCCTTCCGGTGATGAACGAACGTTTAACGTTTTATAATCATTCCGTTCTTTTTTACCCGTCTGAAACGACAATGAAGACAGCGGTTTACTTTATTTTCCTCTTTTTCATTTTGAACGTCGAAAATGCAAAACAGTAAATAAAATTGGCACGCAACACTAGGAAAACATCGGTACAAAAATGGTCTTTTCTGATTCCAGCCAGACGAAGAAAATCTTCAGGATTGTTAAGTTTGAAGAATGCCCTGGAAAACGCTACAAGGAAAAATGCATCAAACTCTGGAATTTCACAAACCAAATTGTCAGTGTTGATAAACAAATAGCAGGTTCAACTATTGAATTGAAAAACGTCCCTGCAAAGCCTCAGGTATGTGACTGATATGGATGACAATTATGTGGAAAAAATATTTATATTTTAATTTAATGTTGTACTTATGTTTAATTGTGTTTGAGAAGAGTTTAATAGTCAGACATCAAACAACTAAAACAAAAACATATATGGCAGAAAGTCAGTATCACAATATACCGGCGTTTGATTTGTTTGTCACCTTGTCTTTATCTGGCCATAGTGTGGTCATTTCTTTTGCCGATATTAATGCTGATAGCATGAAAGAACCAGTTGAAATTGAGAAAGGCTGCTAACCCTGCTTTCCGGTTAATTGAAAATTCAGACAACTGGTTTACATTTAACAAAATAAGTGCCCAACAGATCACTTCTCTAATAAATTTGTGAAGTAAATGAGCGGATAACATTGATTATTTGCTTCTATCAATGAGAAAATCAATAAAAAATTGCATGCAATTTAAAAAAAATGCGTAGATACATTGAATTTTATGATCACTTGTTTTTCAAAATTATTATTGTTTTGTTTTTTCTTAGGTAGTAACAACAGCTCTAAAATGTGAATCAAGTGAATATGAGTCCTGCGTGGAAATTTGGAGTTTTAAGTTCGACGTTTGCTCCAAACTGCAAGAGTCGTTCTTCTACACAAATACAGCTCAGCTTTTCAAACCCGATCTTAAATGCCCGATAAAAGACGTTAGTATCTCTCATTTTAAAACTACTTGAATAGACACAGAATAAAAACAAAACTTAACGCGTTTCAGGGTATATACAAGTCCGTGAATTACACAGCGACGCCCGACGACCTCTACAAATTTCTTAGGAATGCTGGATTTACGTCTATCACGGATTACTACATCGGGCTCAGATTCTTGTTCCTCAATGAAAAGAGAATCCATATCGGGTGCATGGACGGTATAGGAAAGTTCTACGACATAAAATCAAAAGAAATACAAAAAACTACACGAACATAGCTCAATAAACACTATGGTGATTAAGATTATGGGTTAAAATGTGGTGTTTGGTATTAAGTTTATACACTATTCCTTTAATAACAGAAATTAAACCAATAAATGTAAGAGAAAAAAATGAAAATTGTTTTTCCAGGTAATAAAATATCGACCTATAAGTAACTTCTTGGTCGACATACTGTCTAAATTTAGAATTAATTATACTCTTTCCTAGACAGTTAATAGGAGAAAAACAATTATGTATCTATTTTCATAAAGAGTGAGGCAAGAGATCTCGAACAGTAAGGACGTGTTTATCACAGCTCATCTAAACAACTTATTTCAAGAGTTATTTGAGTCGGATTCGCCCAAAAACGAGGACACAGTGAGTCGTGTTCCTCGTGCAAATCATCGTCAAGTTTCGAGAAATTTCTGCAAGGAACTTGACAATAACGAGTGAGTGAATTTTACTAAATTAATAGGAAAGCGGACGGACAGGAAAGCAGCCTGTCCAGCNCCCTCGGAAAAATGGGAGAGCAGCGATGGCTGCACTCTCCCCTCAAGACAAAATGAACTGTGCTGTGTATATAAGTCACAAAATTACAAAATGTATAAACATATACAGATGGTAATAAAAAAAAAAAAAAAATTTTCATAAAACTACATTGTTTTCTGCACGGAATGAGATTAGTTACATGATATTCCGAGCTTTAGAAGTAATTTAAATAATTTTTTGAAATTCACTAATTTCGTGGTCCGCTTGACCAATTAATACTTTACAATTAATTAAGGTTTTTAGTTGAGATGAAAAAAAAAATGGCAAAAGGAGGGAAAACTCATAAGGTGGGGTTGAGATGGGGAGCTGATGTCCGAACGGATCGAGGTCACGATAGCTCAGGTGGTAGAGCAGCGGCGTATCTAGCCGAAGGTCGTGGGTTCGAATCCTCTCGTGCCATTAACCTTTTTTTCATCTCAACTAAAAACCTTAATTAATTGTAAATTTTTTGAAAATTGCGAATCAAGTGTTCTGGTATATTTTGTCCAAATAAACTTCTTACTCCCCATTTCAACATATTTTCGCTTTAGAAACCTACCTACATCTTCTATCATTCTTATATAACTTCCTGCTTGAAGATGAATTGACGTATAGTCATAAAAAGTTATTAAATAAACAGGTTTTATGGTATACATTGGTCAGCAATTGAAACAAATCGAGCTCAATCATAAAATCAGAAAATCATTGCTGAAAAGTTTTTCACCTTTCAGTACAAATTCATCATCATATTGAAACAATTTTTTTTCATTTTGTAGATGAAGATAGGAGATGGGGAAATGGACAGTATGTTCTCCAAACACTGCTCCTCTTTCTCGTTATTGTACTTTCTTAGTTTGGTCTGCTTCGTTCCTTCTTTTTAGGGGTCTAGACTATTGACTGCCGTTGCTACCGTTTTCCTTGGATTTTCTCGGTATCCCCGGTTATGGATCCATTGAGCGAGTGGTTGTTTCACATTTGAAGATGATATGGGTGGCAGTTTCTTCCTCTTCATAGTGTAACCTACAAATGTAGTCTTCATTGTATATACCCAAGTTGTGTAGATGCTTACTCAGATGATAGAGGCCGGTATATAGTCCTATCAATCCTACGAGTTTTGCCCTCATCAACTGTAGTAATAAGTTGGCCAGTCTTGTGGTTTTAGCATAAGTTTACAGTGTGCCGCTAGAGTTTATCCGCTTCTCCTTTTGTTTTATTTTGAATTCATTCTGTGATGGAGGATTCAATGTTATGCAAAGAATAGATTACATTCTCTGGCCAGAGTGTCTGCTTTTCCGTTACCCAAAATTTGCTAGTTCCTTTACCCAATCAGGCTGTTGTGTTTTCCCACGTTTTTGAGATTTTGGATGCAAGCCCTCTAATTTTGTTGTGATTTTTTGCATGCTTTAATAGCTGCTTGGCGATATGATCTAGGAGAACTTTTTGCCAGAGCGATTTCTTTTACGATTTTCCATGCTGTTGCTTTGTCAAACATTTTGGTTTAAAAAAACATTCAACAAACTACGATTCATAAAACCCTTAGCTAGTAATAGTCGGGAAGGTATTTCTGACAAACAGTTCAAATAGATTGTCTTTTATAGATAAAATAATGTATACAAATTTAAGCAACCTTTTTTACTTATTTCTAATGTAAAATTTATGTAAGTGTAAGAAATTAATTATGTAATTTGAGAATTTTTGTTTGACTTTAACAAGTCTAGGTAAGATCGGTTTTAAACGATCCAAGCTGTAAGTGATCCGTGCTGACCATTTGAAGTGTGTCTTTGGTTTAAACCCTTAAATGGTGAAAAAGCGGCCCTTTGAGCCGTTTCATTGCATTTCACCCTCTCGAGACCAGGATTTTTCCTCCGGGGTCAAAGGGCTTGTTCTTTGTGCACAGGGTTTCGATTACTTCCGTCCACTTGACTTCGGCCGATGTCTCCTTCCAGCAAAGCCTCAGTGTCAGGCGGTTAGCATAAGAAAGCAGATTGAAGGAGTATATAAAAACGTTTAAAAATATAAGACGGAAAATCCACTTGGTATTGTGCCAAATTGTAACTTATCAAGCAAAAAAGCACCGAATGGGGGCTGAAATATAATGAACTACAGTTGGCTTTATTTTAATTTCATGTAAAATTTTGAAGAATAAATAAATACAGGGTAATATAACTAATGGAACAAGTAAAAATACGTACATTTCTTTAGCTTCTACGAGTATTCAGAGGATTATTTTCCTCTTGTCTATCAATTAAACATACAGCGTATTCCGACGTCCTGCTGAGGACGACGGATTGTCGGGTCAAGTGATTCACCCCCGATACTTTGGGGTGTAAGCGACGCCGGCATTTGCAAGTATAACATCAACCCGCTTACCGAATACTGTATGAGCAGTTCCTTCTCGCGAGGGGTTGTTTCAGTTATCCCAAGACCACCTTGGCCTCCCTTTTGTTGGCCACATGGGCAGCAACATATCCATTTGAATTCTTATTAGCGGCCGCCTCCTGCTGTTTAACGTGTTAGATTTTGAGTTACCACATTACCGTAAAACTTTTGAAACGAATTATTCTTACGCTCATTTTACTGCTGTAGGATTTTTATATATGAGAACGTAAAATTGGATAACATGACATTATTTGATATTAATCACTTTATTGTCGTTATTCTAAAACTTAGAAACCTCCCAATCTTATATCCTCTTACAGATACATCAGTCTTCTTCCTTCAAAGTCCAAAATCTTTGAAGACTCCATTTAAAGCGCTTAATTGATATTCATAAAACCATACTTCCTCATCAGTTTGGTTTCCGTCATCAATATTCCACGATCCAACAAAGTTTCAGAATTCAGAATTATGTTATGTCCTTGGCTCTAGAGAACAAAGAGTATTGCTTGGGTGCGATCCTAGATGTACAACAGGATTTTGATAGAAATGATAAATGATGGAGTGAGTGTGGTGTTCAATCCTTTTTATAAAGATAGTTCCTACTCACAGTAAGTTGTTTTGCAACGATCCGGATTTCGAGCCTTTTAGCTCATCATCAGGTTGAAGGACTTCTACAACCACGTCTCTCGACATGAATTGCAAAAGTGAACCCGCTGATACCTCCGCCAACGCGACGTTTGATTTTTTTAATGGTGCTCAATTTGAAAGTGCGAAACGCGGAAATTATAACACAAATAAATATTATACTAGTAAATACTTAAGATTATTAAATTACAGTAATGATAATAACAATTAAAATAATTAGTTTAATTATTTGGATGTTTGATATTATTTATGTACACATTTAAAATGGGAGATAGATCAAAATCTGTTGTATTATTAATGGATTTATCACCATGTTCAATTTTACATTTTTTAATTTAAAATTTCTCAAACCAATCTAGTTCTTTCCCTTTGTTGAATCTATGTAACACTCTTGTATTTAGATTTGAATTGAAATTATGTTTTGTATCCTTTAGATGGTCCTTAAATTCCGAAAATTTGCTCGATTTAGGCAAGTGTTCTTTTACTCTTGTTTTTATTTCTCTACCGCTTTGTCCTATATATTTTTGGATTTTGTTGGGGGCCTGCCACCTGGGCATAATTTATAAATTTAAACGCTTACTCCTTAGTGCCT
This sequence comes from Cimex lectularius, assembly GCF_000648675.2. Lineage (NCBI taxonomy): Eukaryota > Metazoa > Arthropoda > Insecta > Hemiptera > Cimicidae > Cimex > Cimex lectularius. The sequence continues at coordinate 104,673 of NW_019392774.1, read as the reverse complement.
CCTTAACTTATCCTGAAATCCTCACTAACCGACCGCTATTTCAGAGTGAGGTGCGGCAACGAATTATTGAAAGTCAGACAAGCCGTCGACCCACAAGGGAGCGTACTTGGTCCCATCCTTTATATCATCTGTACAACTGACCTACATGCACAGCCCAATACCATCATCGCTACGCACGTGGACGTTACCGCAATTGTGTCCTCTAACTCGAATCCAATCCAAGGTATCTCCAACATCTAAGAACACGTTGAGCTTATCGAAGACTGGTGCAAAACTGGAAGACAAGGATGAATGAAGAAAAATGTTTTCGGTGTATGTCACATTGAAAAAAACCAGTCTTGCCCTATCGACAACAAAGGGATACGGATTAATTTTATGCAAGACTTTAATGCGACCCCTTGGGACAAACAGAGTGGAAATGAGTACTGCCAAGCCATCCAACATCCAGCGCATCCAATCCTTCCAAACAAAAGTTCTCAAACAAATTGTCAAAGCTCCTTACTACGTTACTAACCTCACTGTTAACAACGTTGTCAACATTGCTTTTATCAACGTTCTCGATTCCAAAACGTTTACATCAGCCTCTCGAACTGTCCTACCCTTACTACTCTGCCCCCTCTACACATTACCACCTCGATAACCCATCACGTTACCTTAATAGACGATGGCCCCGAGTCCTCCAAAGCTTTGTAATCCTTCCTTGCTGTATGAAAAATACATACCTATATCTACATATAGGATACAAATAAAATAATTTAAAAAATATCTTTATTGGTCAGATTTCAGAGGGTATCTGGACTTCAAATTAACTTAATATTTTTCAACACTCACCTGAACTGTGTGCAAGGTAAAGAAGGAATGTACAATATGGAGCTCGACATAGTTGCTGTTACTCAACCAGATGAGCTCCATTCGACTCTTGAGCGAGAACTCAACCATTTGTCGACCAACCGCAAGGTCATAGTCGGTGCTCATTTATGTTCCTTTACTCTTCTGCATAATTTTCCTGGGCATGTTTTATCCTATGCGTTGAGCTGTTGCTTCGCATTTGAAGATTATATGGGTGGCTGTTTCCTCCTCCTCATTACATAAAGTTGTATGAGTTTGTTTTTTCGTGGAAAATCGCATGGTTTAATTTTGAAGACCTATCAACTACTACAGTTCCTCACACTCTTTACACATGAATATCATCATAATAATGAAATTAATTGATAGGTCATTAAAGTTAAGCCATCAGAGAATCCACGAAAAAAAACCTCAAGATTTAAAAGATATCCAAGATCTAATGGATATCCAAAATCTTTGTATAAAAAATACTAAATAGAAGGTTGAATGATAGTGTTCCCATGCATATAACCAATAATGTAAAATACCTAATAATATAAAATGTGTCCCATTAACATATGTAAAAGAAATTTCAACTAAAATAAATTGCTAAAAAGAAAAATAGAAAATGTCAAAGTTGTTTACTAATTTGAAAACAAAATAGGGAAATTTTTTTTTCAAAATTAAAAGATAAAGAAGAAAAAGGAACAATATCCAACGTTGTTTATTGTGTTGATTGTAACGACTGTCCTACCGTGTACTAGGGAGAGCTTGGAACTGGGTGGAGTAGTAATGATTCCGGTCATACCGAAGAGTTTTTAGTCCAACAACTGTCCATCGGGTGCAGTTGACCAGAGTACAAACTAATTTTAAATTACTGGCTTTTTTATCTCAACTAAAAACCTTAATTAATTGTAATATATTAATTGGTCAAGCGGACCACGAAATTAGTGAATTTAATGGATTTAAATGAAGTATACTTCACTAAAGCTCTCCGTGGCCATTTCATTTGTCGCCGAGAATCCAATCCGATTACACATTTGAAAAATGGCAAAAAGGAGGGAAAATTCAAAAGGTGGGGTTGAGATGGGAAGTTAGTACCCGAGTGGATCGAAGTCACGATAGCTCAAGGTAGAGCAGAGGCGTATTGAGCCGAATATCGTGGGTTCAAATCCCGCTCGTGACACTGTCTTTTTTATCTCAACTAAAAACGTTAATTAATTATAAGGAATAAGGTTGAATTTATCGAAGGTGTTTGTGGACCTTACCCGGTTAACCTTACATCCTTACCCTTCTCAAGACACTACATGGGTTAAACAGTGGCAATAAAAACTGATTTTTTAATGATGCTCAATTTGAAAGTGCGAAACGCGGAAATTATAACACAAATAAATGTTATACTAGTAAATACTTAAGATTATTAAATTACTGTAATGATAATAACAATTAAAATAATAAGTTTAATTATTTGGATGTTTGATATTATTTATGTACACATTTAAAATGGGAGGTAGATCAAAATCTGTTATATTATTAATGCATTTATCACCATGTTCAATTTTACATTTTTTAATTTAAAATTTCTCAAACCAATCTAGTTCTTTTCCTTTGTTGAAACTATGTAACACTCTTGTGTGAATAAGGTTGAATTTATCGAATGTTTGTGGTCCTTACCCGGTTAACCTTACATCCTTTCCCTTCTCAAGACACTACATGGGTTAAACAGTGGCAATAAAAACTAACTTCAATAGCTATTAAATAAATGAAACCCTAAGGCACTTTGGTAATGACGATAGCGAGTCGGAAATTGATGATATCATAAATTCGAACAAAGAGGAATAACGAAGCGATATATTAGCAAAATAAACAGCGACAAGTGAACACATAGCTATATTAATAAAGTACCAAAAAACTGTAAGCAAATAACAAAAGCGAGAAAATACAAGTCGAGCAGTTGGGCAGTGTTAATGGGAAATAGAACAAGACCAGTAACATATAAATTGACGGTTGCGTTAACGCTATCATAAATTAATTAAGGTTTTTAGTTGAGATAAAAACTCAGTGTCACGAGCGGGATTCGAACCCACGACCTTTTTCCTTTTTATCTCAACTAAAAACCTTAATTACTTGAATGATATTAATTTGTCAAGCGGACCACGAAAACTAACTAAATATATACTCGAAAGCTTGGCCATAAAACAAAACCTTGAATATAAAACAATACTCTCAAGCTAATAAAAAGTAAAACTTGCTAACGACTCAATTGAAAAATATAACATTTTTAAAGAACCATATTTTTTTAACGTCCCGCAAAAACCCTTTTAAACCAAGCGTATTAAGTGTATAATTTCCCTGTTATCTCTCTAAGCAAAAAGAGCGAGAAATAATGTTTTTTTACGCAGTTCCTTCTCCCTGGGTTTACATGATAATTCCTGCTAAAAAAACTGTGTATTTGACAACACAATCCGCACAATAATCCGCGCTTTATGTCTTAAAACCAAATTAAAACATGCTCGGCAATTTTGATAATAAAACAAGTTATTTTATTTGAACTTCGAAAAAGAATCATAAAATAGGCATTTCAGACAATGTTGGTAATTTTCAGCGAGTCAGTCTATCATCACTCGTTGAATTAGCTGGTTGATAAACTACATCGCCCCTATATTCATTTTGAAATGTATTTGAATAATTTTACAAGTCTTCTAGATGTGAATAAATCTATTTTCTCTTCTTAATCGATCAGATTAATGCTGAAGCACAAATTGTATAAATTAAACATTTGTTAATCTTCGTCGGATCGCTTCTTTTAGGCCTACATGTACGGAGCAGTCCCGACCCCTAATCCAGAGTAAGGTTCAAAACCTCCGTATTTGCGGAATGGGTGCAAAACGCAAATACTCCCTGAGTTATGGAGCATTAGCGATAATTTACAACCGGCCCTTAATGCGGAATAGTAAATAAGGAATTAATTCAACGGCCTGCATAGCTAGTAATTCCGCAAAAGCAATTTGCAAGATAGTAGTAGAAATTAACTCGGACAAAAAGAGGAATAAAAATCATAATAAGCGGGTTTTCGATGTGGATGGGGAGTGAAAAGGGTGGCTTCCAGAAGATAACGCTCATTAGCAACGCTTTTCTCTTACGTTGTTGTTATCTTTCAGTAAAGTTTATTTTAAATCGTTTTGCCCAAGTAAAACAGGATAATATTTCATTATTATAAAACCTCAAGTATAAAACAACAGTTTAAAAATACTAATGTCAAAAGTAACAATCAAAAATGCATCACGATGCTTTACCTTGTTTTTGACTAACCTAGTCATTGCATATTTGTTTCACATGGCTATGAAATGTTTTAGTGATGTTGACAGACGTGCAAAGGACAATGTCCCTGACTAAAGCACTAATAAGATTTCACAACCCTTCGCCAATGGGTGGAGGAAGAGAGTAATTATATCCTTCATGGAGCGGTACTTCGATAATGTGAGAATAACCTGTAGTTCCTGGAGGTGGCGCTCACTCACTGCAATTGTTGCTGTTTTGGTTGATGAACTACCCACACTGCTATCAGGCAAGTCATGGAATATGCACAAGTCCTAGCAATAATGGGCATTTCTCAGTGGTTAGATAACGGGTGTTATACGCACTCAATTTAACAAGTTGGTGAAAATGATTATCATTAAGCCACCATAAAACTATCATGATTCTTATACCAAGAAGAGGACATAAGCCACTTGTACTGAACGGAGCGATAATTCTCTTCTCCTTTTAGGAAATGAAATATCTAGACCAAAGATTTTCTTGGTTTCAGAAAATCACAAAGAAACTAAAGCTCCGATCTGTGGTTTAATGGATGAATACACCTAAGGGCGGTCAGGATGGTCAGTACTGCTCAGAGGCTAGCGGGCCAGTGTACGACTGGGGAGACTGAGAACCAGTGCGGTGAAGTTTTCCTGAACCTACAACTACTTCAAATCTTAATACAAGAGGAAGCTAGAGCCACAATTCAGAGAAAAATGCAGGGACAGGCGTCAATAGCCTATGCTTGCTGAAGCCATCCAAAAATGCAGATTTAAAAAAAAATTCAAATTAAATACCAGATATAGAAGACTGAGGGAAAGGAATTCTGATATAAAGATGGCTTTAAGACGGAATATATGACAGTAATTAGGATCTATGAAATTAAACTAAGGGCATAGCAATGTATTTCAGGTGGACCTGGAGCATCTAAACACTGCAAAGGAAATCAAAAGGCACGGTATTGCACTATAAAAATACCATTGGCACTAAAGCGCACTGCGTTTTTGGTTTGGTAAGTTCAGAGCTGTTGAAATCGCATTGTGAAGCGATGGTTAGGAAAGAAATAAAAATCACCCTTGTTTGAGTAGCAGGGCATACTGGACAGAGGGACAACGAGGAGGCCGATAAATTGCCCACGGATTTAATGGGAATGGATCCAAGGAGAAAGAAAGGCGAAAAAGGTTCAAAATTAAAAGTCCATTGCAGAAACAAGAAAATTACTAAAACCTGTTAGGATAAAATTATAGTAGGGGTTCTGACTGGACACTATAGATCCAGTGACATGCCAGGAAGAGGAGGAAACGGGGAAAATGCCCTCTGGCGGGAAGACCTATGCAGGCTCAGATTCCTACTCGTAGAAGAGAAAAACCAAGGCTTGAAAGATACACTCCAAAGCGTTCAGTGTGGCATACACCAAAGGCGATAAGAATTTATCGATTCTTCGTGGATAATATCTAACCATTTTAGCACTGTAAAGCCTACAAGGAATCTTTATGGAATTATGAAGGTTTATCAGTATATAATTTTGCCAACTAATCTCCCTTTTCTATACTTGTGGCGTTTTGTTATAAAGCGTTTTTTAGGATCACACTTGTGTGTTTGTAGAAAAAATCTCTAAAATTGGTTGTGTTCTTTGTTTTGTGTTTTTAAAACGAAATGTGTGTAAATAATTTATTTTACTTACTGGATAATTTGTTATATCGATTTGGATTATATAAATAAAACGGCATTGCATTAACATCTGTATTGAACAATGACTCAACGGAATTTACACTTTCAATATTTTAAAACTTAACAAAAAAATCTGCTATTGTGTTTCTTCTTCACGGACATGTCAATATGAAGTCAGGAATTTGGACGGCAGAGAAGAAGGTGACCTTCAGGAACGGCATCGATTTATTCTCCGAAGCAAGCTTGTATAATGGCTAGCAAGTACATGAAAAGCTCAATTATCGTTACGTAGAGAATTATTACAGCGAGAATAACTTCGTCTGGGCTAATCGACTCTCTTTTCCCTCCGATGATCAGCTGCGTGATGAAAATGAGGTAAAGGGATAAAAATACGACCATAACCCCGGCAAGCAAAAGATGGAGTATAGGAGCGAAAATGAAAATCGACACAATGCTAGCCACAATGCCGAAAACAAGGATAGCCAATCCCACAATGCAGAAAACTGGTCCGCAACCGGTGATGTCGCACGGGGCAAACTTTGCAAAAAGTGTCATCACTATGGTTATCAGCCCAGTTGATAAAAACGCCAGGTAAACGACGAACAACTCATACTGGGCCGCAGCGGTAGCCGCTGTCAAAGCATAGCAGGCTGTCATCACTGCTAGAAGGATACTGTTGCATGGGGCGGTTCTCCTGACGGAATCACAGCAAGCCAGAATCATATACACCACTATTCCCGACACAGCAAAAATGATGCATAACCACGGCCTGTCAAAGATCCACTCCCTTATATTCTCGTCGTACGTGAGACCAAAAATTAGGATGGAACTGAAGATCAACTGCAGTGTAAGTATGCCGTATACCTTGGACACGAAGTTCTTCCTGACACGTTCGTCGGCGAACTTGTCTTCTTTGTAACCAGCTTCATCGGCCGCCGGATCCAGGCTCATGTTTTGACCCATTTTCGCTATGTTTCAACTTCTAGTAATACCAAACTAAAACTTTTAATGTAATAATGATTTTGTTAACATAACTAAATATAAATTATCACTTACATGTGTTCTTTCGTGTAAATAGTTCGACTATAAAACATATGTTATTGTATGCTAACCTTCCAATTGTTTTAAATGTAACTAGAGACAGCTGTTTGCAACAACGATAAAAACTGGTGACTGCAAGGCGATAACTGCGACTACTCCCAATACTAACTATCCGGCATCTTCTTTAATTATTTTAATTTTAAAATCCAAAGTTAGACTTATTTAATTTCGAGCTTTAAATGCTCTTCAAGTGCTCTATGTTAGAAACCACACGAGCTAATGTTTAACCTCAACCTTTACTTCAGAATCTTTCATGTCTTTGTTTGAATTTGTGCCAAAAAATACACCATGATCAGTCGACCTTACATTCAATTGCATCATATATTTCGTCATTCCTCCATGCTATATTGATTAAACATACTCGTAGAAAGCTAGAAGAAACCTTGAGTACGCAACAGGCATATTGTGCCAAGTGGTTAGTAATATTTTTGTTGTTTTCAGATGCGTCCTGACTCATGAGTTGGTGCAAATAGGCTTCCTTTCAATAGGTTTTATTTCGTCTATCACATGTTTATTTTAGCAAGGAGTCAATTATAACTCTATATTAGTGGCAATTCTTATTCTGGGCCTGGCCATTAACCCACTCGTTAGCTTTAATTATACCTAGTTGTTCAGTCTTAGGACCGCCGGGTGGTGATGGTGTCAGACTCGTGTTTGTATATTGCAGCGGTTCTGGGTTCGAATCTCGACATTGACCATGGCTATTTATTCGTTAATAATATAATAATAAAGGATAGTCTATATTCTAGGATCTGCACAATCATGCTGAAGACCATAAATACTAACTTTCCATATCTTTACTGCTCGTACGGTAGTGAAATCTACAAATCTAACTGCTTACGTACGTCCAGGGTGATTGCTGCTTAATACGCCGGGTGAGCCGCGAGGCCGTTAAAAATGTTTTCTTGTTCAATAAGTGTGTGTGTATGTATGTGTATGACCATCTGTCTGTCTGAATTTAATTCAAATTACCACACTGAAGAGTCGCCAATCATGAAGCGCATTGAAACCTATGCTCGGATAAATGATTTTTATTTGTATGTTTAACTGTCCTCTTAATGTATCTAGAAAGGCTTGCCAGACAGAACCATGTAGAAAAGACTGGCCAGGACATTCTGAGTCGATCATGTTACAGGTACATCACCTTTGCGGAATAGCTAGAAATGCGCGAGGGGATGCAAGGCGTTGGTACCAAGTAGAGGACATGCTGGAAAACAATAAAAGTATGTCGGTTGTAAATGTATTTGACTTCGTACTTTACTTACAGAAGTCCTTGAACAGTAATAGGCACGATTATGTAAACGTGGTCTGTAACTTTTTTTTTCCAGGGGGCTTCCAACAGTAAAGTCATTTCAGCCCCCTCGCACTGCACTGTTATGGCCGATTGGGTACTCAATATTCCGCCATCGGACCTACAGTCTAAAAGATCACCCACTTACAACAAATAAATAAATTACTTACAAATAAATACACGACACAATAAAACACAACACAGAAACACTTATTTACACAGATATTCACGTTTTATACACTATTTACAAGTGAGGAAACACCCCCGTTTCTCTTAAAAAGCGGAATAGAGGAACCAACATGTGGACTTGTTTGCCCGAGTACCGTTTTTATGTCGGGGTTCATGCCTACTCGCTCCCTGTAGGGGGCCAAGGCACGGCACTCATCGACAAGATGAGACACACTGAGCAACCTTTCTCTACAAGCGGGACACCTACGCGGGTTTTGACCCAGAAGCAGATGATACCGTCAAACGGGTATGGCCAATCCTCAACCGAGTTAACACGATCCTTTCATTTCGTTTCAGATTCTCATGGGGCCATCGTTCAGTCGTACCCTTAACTCGCAGGAGCTTCTCGGACGACCCGGCCCACTGACGCTGCCAACGCTTTCTCACAGCGTTCTTTACTGCTTGCACAGCGTCACCGGGCCGGATCTCGGTAGCTCGGTCTGGAGGGCGAGACGTACCAGCTTTCGCTGCCTCGTCTGCACGTTCGTTGCCCTCCAGCCCGACGTGTCCGGGTACCCAGACAACTACTACCGTTTTTCCAAGGCGCTCCAGCTCAGCATATCTTTCTAAAAGGAGTACGACATCAATACTCTTGATTATTAGACCGATTTTCATATACATCTATAATCATTTTTTGATAAGAACCAATGTAATATTGGTTACTGTAATCATGAAAATTTTGGGACTAATGGTAAATTTTAGATAGCATTTCAAAAGATCAAGGTGTCCTTACGCCTGATTAGGTTTTTTTAAAGTATAATCACAAGTAGAAATACTGTAAAATAAAACGTTTTCATAAAGACAAACAAACGAGAGTTGTCTTTACTGTTAAGCGGGGCGTCCCTTGCCAGTGGGACGTTAACGAACCGCCCTCCCCCCGCCGGGCCGTCCCTTTGAAGAAACTCTCATCAGTGAGTTTCTTGTCCTATTTCCACTTTACCATCTCGTTTTAGGAATAATCCAGGCAAATCAGATTGGGCGAACCTCTACGGAAGCGGCGGGTCAAAAAAAAAAAAAAATCACAAAAAAAAAGGCGCCAAATTATGCGAATCATCTTGCAAACATCTTGCCCCCCGAACTGAGGCCTAACTCAATTTCGGGCCGTCGGCTGAGGTCCCGGGGGCGTCGTTAATATTAGGTGCGGAAAGGAAAATCAAATCTAACTTCCCTCTTATCAGACCCGAGGCTATCGTTCGGGAGTTAACACCAAAATTCACCCGTGGCCACACAAACGGACTCACTGGTCGTTACAACCTCCATACCACATATAGCTGTTTACCTCCTGAACTTTCTTCTATTAACTATACGCCTTCTAGTCCTAATAGTACAGAAAACCCTCAATAAAATGAGAAGCGTCCATTAAATTAAAATTTCGTCTGCTGAGAATCTAATCATCTTGTAGGTTTGTAGCTTTACTGAAATACGTTGGGTAAAGAATTATTTATTTTTGTATATTTTTTATTTATTTTACTGTTCAACTGACAAAAATTTATGCATTTAACACTCTGTTGGTAGTGATCAACAAAAGAATTGGCAGGAACCTGTCAGACCAGGGGGATAGGGGAGAGGAGCCGGGCATTGCCTGAACACTCAGCGTTTAGGATTGTTGGTTGAGGATCACTCCACTGTCTTTTTCAGTGTCATGGAGGATTATTAGGGTGAGACGTTGTAAAGAGAGGTTGAGCAAGTGGATGGTGTAGAAGGATAGCATGGAGTGGAGTTGTGGAATCGTTTTTGGATCATGTCCTTCTTCAATGGGATGTCTAAGTCTTTCTAGATGGTTTGGTTGGAAGGGAAGTTGAGTTTGCGATGGAGGACTTTTCATTAAAAGAACTGGATTGTTCGTATGCTGGATGGCTTAGCTGAACCAAGCCCCACAGCTCAACACCGAATGGTATGGTATGGTGAAAAACGATACTAGGAAGCGGGGTTTGCACTCCCCAGGCACTGCAGCCTTCTGGCTTTTTGTACCTTAGTTCAGTGCAGTAGACTCAATCCTTCTTCTTAGAAGTGTCAGGGCATTGACTGTCGCTGCTGCAATTTGATTCCCTAAGTTTTTTCCGTACGTTAGGTTAGATCTCCATTGAGCATTCGAAGATGATATGTGAGGCTGTTTCCTCCTCCTCATTACATAATCTGCAAATGGGATCATCGCTGTATATACCCATGTTGTGTAGATGTTTACTCAGATGCCAGTGACCGGTTAGTAGTCCTACCACTCCTCTGAGTTTGGCCCTCTCCAATTGCAGCAGTACTTTTGCCAGTCTTGGTGAGGGTTGCTTCATCATAAGTTTTGTATGTCTAGCACCGCTACAGTTTATCCACTTCTCCTTTTGTTTTGTTTGGATCCATTCTGCGATGGAGGATTCTATATTTGTTTTTGTTATCCCAAGAATAGGTTCGGGGCCTATGTATGGTCTTGCAGATCCTCCTCTGGCCAGTCTGTCTGCTTTTAGGGTTCACCCGCGTAAGTTTCGTGAAGTGGAAAGTCGGATTTGGGTATTAGAGGCTATTAGAGACGCATAGTACCTACCCATTCGTACCCCCTCAACACCGAAAGTCCAAATCGATCTAATTAGTGTCTTGCACATAGTTAGTGTATTGTGTGTACTCATTATACATTTGGGTTCAAGCAGGCGTTTGAGTTGTCTGTATCTTCGGTTCAGTTCTGGTCATTTTTGTTTTAATTGTGTTCAACGTAAGTCTGCTGTCCAAGTCGTACCCAAGGTAGCGGATTTGGTTAGAAGGAGGGATACACATATCTTTCAGTATGTGGGCGCTGTTCGACAGGTACTTATTCTAAATGTGAACGTTGCTTGCCGGCTCTTTTGTTTATTTTGTTTGATACGCCAACATATTCACCTAGATTCTTTGTTTTCTAACCGATCCAATTTATGATTTCCTTTTGTCTCAACTTTTCACTTTATCCTTCTCAGACTCACTGTCCACTCTTCATGGAAAAACATTGATATTTATTTTAAAATTAAATGAGTTTAGTTTTCGATGACACGAAAACAAGAAGATGCCCGGGGAAGAGTCTAAAACGTGCCTATCATCGGTCAGACGAGCTGTTGACTAAGAATTAAGAAAACGATCGGATTTTATGAGGCTAGATCGAGAGCTGACTGAATAAATAAATTAATTTAATTAATTCGAGTGCATGTCCATCTGTATTATAAAAGTTATTTATTGTTCTTCCCCAGACTGTAGCGATGACAGTTTTGGGTGAAAATGTTTAATCTAGTTCGGAAACTTCAGAATTATTAACGTTTAATAGATTGGCGTTTGCTTAATGAAGCACCAATCCATCAATTGCGATGTAATTCACTTGCTGTAATACTTCCCAATAAAGCAGCTAAACTGCTTGGTTTACAATATTTTTCGTTTGCTATTTTCGGGACATATTTTAGCTATGAATTCATTTGTCGTGTTTCTATTCATAATCTATCCGCTAATTTATTTTTGTTATAAATTGTAACATCAATCATCTCAAACTCACTGCCCACCCATGCGACAATTGTCTTGTCCTTTCATTTATTTTAAAGCCAGTATTTCAGACACCTTGTCATCACTATCGAACTGTCATGAGATTTCATTTATTGAAGTAGCTATTGGTGGTTCATTTATTGTGGTTTAACGTTAACAGTTGAGATAAAAAAACCAATGTCATGAGCGGGATTCGAACCCACGACCTTCGGCTTGATACGCCGCTACTCTACCACTTGAGCTATCGTGACTTCTATCCCCTCGGGCACTAACTTTCCATCTCAACCCCACCTTTTGAACTTTCCCTCCTTTTTGCCATTTTTCAAATTTCGTGTAAACTGTTTGATTCTCGGCGGCAAATGAAATGGCCACGGAGAGCTTTAGTGAAGTATACTTCATTTTAACTCATTAAATTCACTAGTTTTCGTGGTCCGCTTGACCAATTAATATAATTCAAGTAATTAAGGCTTTTAGTTGAGATAAAAAGAAAAAAGGTCGTCGGTTCGAATCCCGCTCGTGCACAGACTTTTTTATCTCAACTAAAAACCTTAATTAATTTATGATAGCGTTAACGCAACCGTCAATTGATATGTTACTGGTCTTGTTCTATTTTCCATTAACACTTCCAAACTGCTCGACTTGTATTTTCTCGCTTTTGTTATTTCCTTACAGTTTTTTGGTGCTTTATTAATATAGCTAAGTGTTCACTTGTCGCTGTTTATTTTGCTAATATATCCCTTCGTTATTCCTCTTTGTTCGAATTTATGATATCATCAATTTCCGACTCGCTATCGTCATTGCCAAAGTGCCTTAGGGTTTCATTTATTTAATAGCTGTTGAAGTTACTTTTTATTGCCACTGTTTAATGTAATGTCTTGAGAAGGGTAAGGATTTAAGGTTAACGGACCACAAATCCGTCAAATGGTATGTTGCTACTCTTATAGTATGATATTCCATCAAAATTGCTATACTGCACGTGTTATATTTTCTCGCTTATGGCAAAATGCTTTTTGCCATTTTTCAAATGTCGTGTAATCGGATTGGATTCTCGGCGACAAATGAAAAGGAGGGAAAATTCAAAAGGTGGAGTTGAGATGGGAAGTTAGTACCCGAGAGGATCGAAGTCACGATAGCTCAAATGGTAGAGTAGCGGCGTATCAAACCGAAGGTCGTGGGTTCGAATCCCCTCGTGACACTATTTTTTCATTTCAACCAAAACCTTAAAAAAAAGAAAAAAAAGACTAACATCTTATTTATATTTACTACAGCTTGTTACCCCCTTGATTAGAAAACAAAAGACAGTCATGAGAGAAATCGTCACTCTACATGAAAGGTTGGCAGACACATAACGATTTCTCACTACAGGGATGAACTACGAAGAACTGAAGTTCTCAACTACGATTTCTGCTCAGCGCTTAGGGATTATCAATACCGCATCTCTCGTTGCATTTGTATCCTTTGTATTGAAAAGGTCGACCAATTGGAGTATCGAGATTCCCCTGAATATCTACATCTACATGATGAATATGGAGAAAAAATAAATCAATTTCTACAAATAGAGAGCATGAAGGCACATGACTACCGACTGAAATAAAATTATTTTATCATTAAGCGATAGCCCAAATAATAGAAAAAAATGGTAAAATTGGCTTAATCTGCACTCATACTTCTGCGCGTAATCGGCATTAAAATTAAGGGAAAAAACTTTTTCTTCAAGTCTTTTGCGAAGAATTAATTAAAAGACAACTTAATTAAAAGGTATTCTTAACTTATCTTTCATTCCGCTCATCGGCTTAATTCTGTTTAATCTTTCTTTACCTTTCACAATTCCGCTCCATTTTTCCCCTCGTCCTTTCGAAATCCTTTTGTTCTCTTCCTTTCTCTTTTAATATAATGAAATGAGGGATGCTGAAACACTACAAACTAAATAGGTTTAAAATGCAATAGTGTCGAGGTGTAATTATTTTCAAGATTCAATTAAAAAGAAATACTGACTGGAGAATTTTTAGAAAATTCAACAAACCAATTCAAGATTGTTCAAGATTCAACGAATTAAAATAAATTTAATAAAAAATGTTAATTAATCGCTACCTCTTAAGTCATTGTCTCGTTTTTCGGGTTCAAGGAGAATCAAGTGCTCTCCGCTAAGTCCCTTCCTAACAAGAAGTCCGGCAACGCCGCTTCGCAGCATAACAGGTATATCAAAGTGGCTCTTATTCAGCGTGTTGTACCAGGTGAGGTTTACCTAGTGTTACACCTGTTTGTTTGTGTCCAGTGTTTCGAGAATAATTTGAATATTTTCTAAGGTAAGATATAACTAAGAAAGGGTAAAACCAATCAATCGAATCAATAATATTTGTGCGGAAAGAATAATAACATTGTAATTGTTAAAATGACTTAATTTCCCATAAAATGTTTAAGTACATTAGAGGAAAATACGATATGTTATTTCAGAGATAATCAATCTCGGTTAATTTTTGAAAAATAATTTTTTCTTACGTAAAACGTTAAAAATGCGTATCAACATGAAATAAACAACAACAAACAATTATTTAAAAAAAAAGTTGGTGAAATTACAGGTGGATCACAAGACGATAAACGGTTCAATTTGTGGCCGTAGAGACTTAAGCGACAGTAAAATTTAGTATTGTTTGAAACAATTTTGTCACAAAACAACTAATTCAAAATTTAGTGACCTTGATTGTGTTTGTAAGGCAAAAATCATAAATCATTCATACCTTACATGAAAATCTTGAAATTTTGTTATGAAAGTGGGACTATAAGATCAGAAATCACAAGAAAACAATAAAAGTCGGTAGTACCTCCAGACAATTAATCTTTGATATGGTTGCTGGTAGGCTACCAAAGACTAACAAGACAACAATTTAGATCAGTTAGGAGACAATAAACTACAAACTTTTGTGACACACAAAGTAAACAGTGGAGGAGGAGCAAGGCAATTAAAATAAAGTTAAAGAAAGTACAAAAACCTTTAACATTGGTGACACAGAATATGAACGTTACGTTGGTTGTGGTATCGTATGGTATCATAAGGTAGAAAAGGATACTAGGAAGCGGGGTTTGCACTCCCAGGCACTGCAGCCTTCTGGCTTATTGTACCTTCCTTGTTCCTTAGTTCAGTGCAATAGACTCAATCCTTCTTCTTCGAAGTATCAGGTCATTGACAGTCGCTGCCGCAATTTGATTCCCTAAGTTTTTTCCGTACGTTAGGTTAAACCTCCATCGAGCATTCGAAGATGATATGTGAGGCTGTTTCCTCCTCCTCATTACATAATCTGCAAATGGGATCATCGCTGTATATACCCATGTTGTGTAGATGTTTACTCAGATGCCAGTGACCGGTTAGTAGTCCTACCACTCCTCTGAGTTTGTCCCTCTCCAATTGCAGCAGTGCTTTTGCCAGACTCGGTGAAGGTTGTATCGTCATAAGTTTACTATGTCTAGCTACAGTTTATCCACATTTCCTTGTGTTTTGCTTCGATCCATTCTGGGATAGAGGATTCTATATTTGTTTTTGTTATTCCATGAATAGGTTCGGGGCCTATGCATGTTCTTGCAGATTCTCCTCTGGTCAGGCTGTCTGCTTTCTCGTTACCTAAAATTCCCCTGTGTCCTGGCACATAAGATATCATCAGGTTGTTGTGTTTCCCCAGGTTTTGGAGATTTTGGATGCATTCACTGACTAATTTTGGTTTGATTCTTTACATGCTAATGCTTTAATGGCTGCGTGGCTATCTGATCTTATGACGATTTTTTTGTCAGTGTAACCTCTTTTAAGATTTTCCAGAGTACAAGCATTGATGGCATGCATTTCTGCTTGAAAGACCGAAGTGTACTTCCTGATGAGTTTGATTGTTCATGTTTTGGGCTTGTACAGAAAACGCCTGATCCGGTTCCTTAGTTTGTTTTGGAGCCATCTGTGTACCATATCATTGTATCTGATGCTCTTTTGTGTTCTTCCTCTCCTTTATAGTCCGTTGAGACTTTATAGGAAGTTGTGAAGATTGTTTTTGGGATCATATGATCAGTCCCCATTTCTAATAATGGGTGTATGATTTTGTCGAATATGGTTGTATGTCCGAATTGTTTAGTTCCTTTCCAATTTAATTGCTTCTGTAGCCTAAGTCAACTATTTATAGCCTCCCCTTGTATGAATATTTCCAGTGGAGGTAGGTTTAGCAAAGTTTCTAATACATTTGTAGAAGTTGTTCTCATTGCTCCTGTGATACATAGGTTTGCTAGTCTTTGTAGCTGCCTTCGTTGTGGTAGGCGAAAATTCAAGAAGAATACAAATTTACTATTTCCTGGCAAGCAAGACAAAATTTTTATAAATTCAAACTGTGGAGGAGATACAAATATAATAATAAAATATATAAACGCTAAAATCAGTAAAACATTTCAATTTGCTGGAACAGAAGTCGAAACGTTGTAAAATCTGTAATAGTGGAGGTGTTGTAGGACAATAAATGTACAATTTCCTTGCAACAAATACAAAATTATTAGAAATCGGAGGAGAAAACAAAAGACAATAACGCTAAAACTAAGTTAAACATAATACAACTAGCTTTTAAATTTTATGAGACGTTTCATTATCTGTAGAAATGGAGGCGTCACAAGATAATAAATTTAAAATTTCCCGGCAAAAATAAAAGGTTTTGCAATTTGGTGACAATGGAAACGACTTAAGACAATAAACCCTAAAATTAGGTTAAAGAAAATACGGGAAACTTTTAAACGTTGTAACACAGGACGGTACGTTTTAAAATAGGTGGTTCTGAATCTTTACAAAACAAACAAATATCCAAAATTAATAGGTGTTTTATTGAATTTCTCAAAGCAATTAATTTCTTTATTTCTGGGTATATATTTAAAGCAGTTACGGTTACATGAATTCTGTATAGCAACCGTCAATTTATGATATTATAGCATTAATAAACAATTTGTTGAAATCGTGAGAAGCGACAAGAATGAAGTATTTTACTAAAGTTTTCTAAAATACCTGATTCTTGACCGCTCCTAACGACTTCAACAAATTATTGAACAAACTGCCACTAAAAAACACACATTTCTACCCGAGAGAAACGTGTACTTATAAAGAATGAAAATGTATCTGAAAAAAATTGTCCAGTGGTAAAATTTGTATAATGCTTAAACTAAATTATTATAAAACTTTCAGATTCAGGCGAATGCTTCAGGAGTTAAAAAAAGGTAGAAGGTTGGATCCTTGAATGCATCCAGATAGAAAATCTCCGAGGGGTAAAAGCCACGTCAAGAGCACAATTTTCCGACAAAAGGAATCCCAGCGCAATTTTACCGTTGGAAAAGGAGTACAAATAGAAAGGCATTAGTCTACGTTTACTTTCCCAAAATCGCCCCTAAGCATTTAACCCGGGGGGCGAAGTGTGTTGGCGTTGCAGAAGACACTTAAGGGTTTTCTTAAGACGTCCTATTCGAGAATATCCTTAGGAAAATTGAATCATAGAAGAAGAAAAATTCAGTCGATACCTTTCTATTTAATTATCAGGATCAAGGTTTAATTACATGTAATAAACGATATATCTGATTATTCACGCCGATAAATGTGAGGTATAAAAATTAAAGTTAAATTAATTTTCTAATTAATTGTCAATGCATCGTTACTGAGGGAGAACTGGCAATCTTCCTCGGTCAAATCTAAAGTTTCGTTGAGCACCACCAAAATCAAAAAGAAAATCGCAGTAATCTCTTCAATTTTCAAAAATAAATCGAAACGCATGCGTAAATTCACAAGTTCTTTACATAACTTAGCGAATACATGATCGTAAGTTTGTTTGGTTTATCTATGAGATTTTTTGTCGAAATGTTTAACCAACGGGAGGAAAGTTTAATCACTTCGATTCAATCAGTGAGTTGCTCCAAATATTGATTGTCTCCTAGGAAGCAGTAGTTTCAAAGGTGCAGATTTTGAAATAGAAAGATGCTCATCTTGGTTATTCACTTGCTTGTAATTACATTTTTCTTTCATCACATGGGCGTAAAAACTACTTCTTTTTCGACATTAGTTTTGTTTATAATTTTGACATATCTATACTCCCTCTCTACATATATATGTACTCCCAATTGCTGTGGATTGTTTAGGGTTTTTGTCATTTGGTCCACCATTTTTACCGTTAGTAGTCTGTTGACGCTATATCTGCTACAAATCTGTACATTTGTCTTCTGATCTATTCAATTTTATAATTTATTGCTTCTACTACCACAAGTTTTAAGAGTTGTTTTCTTGTGTTACACCATATTTTAGGGTTTGTATTATGTTTACACAACTGCTACAGCCAGATGTCTTAAGATGGCCACGAAATTTTAGAGTTTGTAGTCCAGTAACGCTTTTACAACCACAGATTTGAGAGTTATTTTTCACCAAATTTTTCGCTTCCACTGCAACAATTTCCATTTTTCTTACTTTCTACCAGTTATTTTTCTATCTTCTGTCACCTGCACTGCTACAAAATTGTACCTGACTCTACAGAGTTGAACAGGTTTTTCTTGCAGTCTACCAATTCCAACTTCTGTTCAGTTCTATCTGTGTTCTACCTAATTTTAGGGCTTAGTTTCTGTTATTGTTTCTACTGCAGCAGATATTACCTGTTATCATTATAACAGTTCAACTGAAGGCAGCAGAAGGAAACTCTTCTTCTCAAGGAAGGATGAGTTGATGTCCACAAAATTATGTCGCAAAGTGTAATTTAGTCTAAGAAGGGGTTTTCAAGGAGTTTACCAAGACACATTTAAAAAGTAAAACAAAAAATTACATAAAATGAGAATTTTTTGAACTTGTAAAACATGCAATTTAAGAAATTATCTTTTCCTTTGAAGGCAATGCATTTTTTAATGAAAGTTTAATGATTAAAATTGCCAACTGGAAAAATAATACATACAATTTTAAATATAATTATTAATGTTTGCCATCAGATGGGGACACCGAGACGTGTATACTTTTCCGCAGACAAGACTCTGGCAGGAGTGCCACAGCTTCTCGACGATCTGCACAGACTACTGGAGGACAAAGAATCAGCGGACATCGTGCTACTAGTCGGCAGAGAGGAAGTGCCGTTCTATGCCCACAAACTCATCCTCATGGCGAGGTAAGTCGATATTATCAGTTACAAAACATTCAAGATAAAATTGGCTATTGTTACTCATCCGCCGTCCGCTTGTTCACACTGTACCACCCATTGTCGCCGTAGATCCACATTAAGTGGGCGGGCTAGGACTCCCATGGTGGATGAGATGAGATGGCTGTTCAAGAGCCCAACGAATCGGCTCCGTCCCGACCAGTCATCTCGAGAGGGGCGAATCCGAGACTGTGGCCTCGTGGCTCACAGGTCGGATTGGGTCTGTTCATTCTCAGGTATCCATTCTCCACATTGGTGCGCTCTGGTGGGCGACCGGAATCCTCAGCACTTCACAGACTCGCCCTCTCGGGTGCCTGCTACTCCCCAAAGGCCGACCATCGCCCGCATTGGAGTTTTCAGGGGAGAGTGGTTCAGGCTCTCCCCAGGATTTCGCAGGCAACCCTTTCGGGTGCCCACTACTACTCCAGAGATCATCCCGCCCCAAATGGTATTTGTTACGTTTGGTCGGGCAACGGCTACGCCAGGGTGCTACGCAGGTGAACCTTTTAAGGTCGTCGCAGATCGAGGGACGTATCCGAGGTTGTGTGATCGCCCGGCCCACACCCCGGATTAAAGCTGTTTATTCTCAGATACCCTTCTCCACATGGGTGAATTCAGGAGGAGAGTGGTCAGCCCTATGGATAACGGGTGTCCACGGAGATTCACAGGCCGTACCACTCCTTCCAGGATGTTTACCCGTCCCAGATGGTATTTGCTACTGCTGGTCGGGCAACGGCCGTGCTCGGGGGCTTCGTAGGCCGACCCTCTCAGGTAGACTCACTCCACCCCCAAAGCCCAGACGCCCCAGTCAATATTTGCTACTTCACTAAATGAACAGTTGCGATCCTCTTTTTGTTCAGCGTCCGAAGGGACCCGAACAGTGGCGCCACGAGTAGGCAAGAGGTCGCGGAAACGGATAGATTATTTGTTGCACTTCACCGTTCCCCATCCACACCCCGTACTTATTCGTACGCGTAGTCTCAGCGTCCTCGCTAAGTCGCTATACGCTTCGGTGGTCTGTTCCTTCGTATCCTGCGAGAACGGAGGTGATAACGAAGGCCATCCGCACAGCGTAGGTCGATGGCCACCCAACAAAATGATCTGCTCCCGATTCCAAAAGTTTCACACCAACCTCTCCAAGCATTCTAACCCTACTGCTCGAGCCCTCTCTACACATCTTGAGAACCCGCCACTTCCACTTAATCAACAATGGCCTTGAATCTTCCAAATCCGCTTAATCACACACTGAGTGGCTGGTGTCTCATTGCATAGGTCTCCGAATGCAGCAATGGCTTTAGTGTTAGTGCAAAAAAAGATCACATTGTAATATGTACTAACATGTGTAGGGTCAAATTAAAAAAAAAAAATATATATATATAACATAACCTCAAGCCCATGTACACATACTTACGACATCCAGCTGGGTCTAATCTCATAATTGTTTTAGAACAGTGAACTAAGGTGCACCCTCGTATGTCCGAAATGAATAATTTCATGGTAGTCTAAAAATGGCTACTAATAATATTAATTAAAAACGGTCCACCAACCCAGGGTCGTTTTGTACACCCAACTAACTCTCTCAAAAAAAAAATAGGATAAATTAAATAAATAACTCTTTATAAATCAAAAACTTAAATACCTTTTCTTTAAATTAAATGACAAAGAAAATAATGAAAGAGACTCCAAAACTTTATAGCAAAAAATTCAAATATGTTTACAGGTTGCTTTATCTCAAATTCTACAAATGGTCGAAGTTATCATTCCGAGTCTATATTACACCTTTTGCCTGTAATTACCCCCCTTTTTTTTTGGTTGCCGCCGGCCTGCGTATCCGGACGCCTCCCTCTGTCAACAGGAAGTGTTTATTCCTGGTGTAATTCGTGTGGATGTTATATTTTATTCTATTTTATTTTCCAGAAAAGCTTTACTTATTAACTGTGTGAATGAGCTACGTTGACATATTTACAGCAAAACGTATTTTTTAAGCTGGCTTCGATGGAAGGCTGAACTGCACAAGGATGACCAAATAAGTCGTAGCTGCTGCAATTATCTTTAAAAAAAATAGTCATTGCGAAAATCAGCCGTCTGTGAATGAAATACTGTACAACTCACGGAAGTGACAAGCGGGTAGCCCAAATTGAAGAATCCACAGGCTGTGAAATTGACCGTCTGCTTCATTGTAACGTAAAGCTGAAGCTTTTCCTGAAATATGGGGCAAACTATTTTGTCTGTGCTTCTTTGCAAAAAAAAAAAAGATAATTGAATATTTACGTTATTTCGTAGCTGTTTATTTCTCCTCATTAATTTGAAAAGTTCAACGTTGAAAGAGTCTGCCTGAAAAAAAAATTATCAGCTCGGATTTTCCCAGTTTTAATTGTTTGTCTTACATAGTTTTGGGTTTTATTACAACACGATGTTAAGCAGAACAATTCGTACATGAAGAAGGTCGAATAGAGGATGTTCAGTGCGCCTTTTTGATCGAACTTTCCACTAGTTATGTCTAGGACGGCGTAGTACATATAAGAGATGACGTTGTTCAGAACAAGAAAGCATATTAAAAACAATTGCCACTCGAATATGTCATTGAGCCTAGAGCATATCGACAGAAGTTCGCTGTGGGTCAACATCAGAAACCTCTTCCTACTAAGACTTTTCGTACACTCTTCTAACGAGTTCGACACGTCCGTTAACCAGACGCAGAACTGCATGAGAATAATGTAAATCAAGAAATCTCGATATAAAAACATAAACCAGGAAACTTGGGTAAGGTAGAAACTGCCAAGATGCGTCGTGTGGCAGTAGACGAACAACCCTAGTATCGAAAAGATGCCGACAAAGGAAAGCACATCCCTGTATTTGTTCTTGGCGCTTCTGTCTGTGTATTTTTTAAAGTGATCGTATGCGTTTTTGTTTACAAGCAACTTGTACACGTGGATCGTTATGCAGCTCGTCTGGCTTAAGACCTGCACCCAGTAGAGTATCTGGTTTATCCTGAAACTGGTCCACTCGTCGTCGGAGAACATGAGAAACACGAAGGCGACCGTGAAGGACGAAAGGATCAATAGCAACGTCATGAAAATGGCCCATATGGAAAGGGTGATGTCGTAAGACATACTCGCGTCGAAGACATATAGCCCTAAAATGTTACCGAGCTTTTCTAAAACGCTGACTTTACTGGATAGCTGTAGAAACATGACTGGTCACTTCCAGCAAATCGATTTTCAAATTATTGAATCGTACTTTTGATAATATCACAAAATCAGAAGACCTAAGTTGTTATTAGCCATATATCACTAAACCAACCTGACAATCAAACTACATCCTTCATCCTGAACCTATTATTAGAACCAATTTCTTTCCTACGACGACTAATATGGGTTTAAAAAAAAGTTAAAGTAAGTAAGAATTTATTATTGACTATTTAAATATTTGTTGATAATAAAAACAATTCAATCTCACCTCTCTACGTGTCTCCTCTGTGGTTTCAAGTAGAGTTTTTTGATCTACCAAAGAATGTTCGACATAATTGACAGATGTCTTCTTGCTTCAAACTTCAATGTTATTGTGTGTACGACTAGGTGGAACATAAAGGAAACTAATGTGAAGAAAATACATAGCGAGTAGAAAAGCATCTGCCAAAAGTATGCTTTATTCAGCTTGAAACACAGCTTTGACAAATACCTGCGCTTTTCTGCCTTGTAGAAGCAGTGGAAGGTTTTTCTTTAAAACAAGATTAAAATATCAGAATTGCATCATAACAAGACAAACAGCAAGTTCGTTAATGCAGATTACAGATTGTTTCAGTTATTTTTTCCATTTACCGATGGATTTCGGGTTCTCGGGGTAAATAAATGAACCAAGCGAGACTGAAATTTGTCTAAAATTCGACACGCTCTCGGGGCTCGAGTCTCAAAATTTCCTTAATTGCCCGGCTTCGTGAAACGTGAGGAAAATGATTTTCGACAAGGATAGGAACTGGGTGTGATTCTTTCACTCGTTGTTATATCTAAAGTCATAGTAGATTTTCCTCCCTAATCAGCGGTGTACGTGGAATACAGGATAAGACCAAAGATATGGTCCTATGGGACTCCAGCCTTAACAGGACAGTGGATAGAGACGAATGTTCTCTACATGACTCGAAAAAGCGGTCAGTCAGGTAAGATCAGAGGATATGGGAGTAAAGGAAAGGAGGGATGCTCTTCAGATTCCACAATAAATCCGGATGCCAGACAGTAGCATTGATGGATTGTGGACTGCAGTTTGCGTAGCCAAACAGGTGATAATGTTTTGTTCTTCTAAGATGGGAAGGATTCTTTTCAGGAGGAGCTTCTGGCTTATCGGGCGAATGGATTGAGGAGTAGTGTTTACGAAAGTATTATAAAAGTACGTAAGGAAGAGCATTGCTTTTTCTGGAAGAAATCTAAGGATTTGAGTTGTTATAAGGCCGTATCCAGGAGCTTTTCTTTCGAGACGGGTTTTGGTAATATGCTGCGCCTCTGAAGGATGAAAAGCTTCTTGGGAAAGGGAAAAGGTACTGGTTGGACTAGTTCTTTTCCTCCTGAATCTGTTGTTCCGGATCTATTAATATTAGGTTGAGGGCGGAATATTTTAGAAAGGTGTTGAGCGAAGAGTGAAACCTTCACTTCGTTTGACTTGACCACTGATATGGTCATTACGAAATGGAAGAGAAGTATTATGATAAGATAAAGGGTAGATCGCGTTCATTAGAAACGAAGAAGAGACTATTTGATTCTATTGTTGCTGTCTCATCCTTGTATTCTGCGGAATTGTGGTCCCTTGGCAATTTTAACGAAATGGATAAATTACAAGTACGGTATTTTAACCAACTTTAGCATTTGCCCAGAAATACACCTAGTCACTATGTCAGGATTGAGCTTGAACTTGAGCCATTACCGTGCAGTTGCTAAAAAGAATTTTAAATGTGTGGATAAAAGTATTGAGCACGAAAAATGGTTCGCTTCTGAGAATATCCTTTCATAATGTCTTCCGTAAGGCCAATTCATCAGCATGTAATTTAGGAGTAAATTATAGAGTTCTGATACCATGTACCGCATACTCCAGTCCTACCTCACAGGTCGCACCTATTCTGTACGACAGGGTAAGCTTACTCCCAAACTCTTGGAGATATCTGGAGAACCCCAAGGTAGCGTGCTGGGGCCATTTCTTTATCTACTCTTTTCGAGTGACTTCCCAACCAACCCGGCTCTAAAAATAGCTCACTTTGCAGACGATGTCGCTGTACTATCTAAACAGCACACCAGCCAGGAAGCCGTAAAGGGCTGCAGGACTTCGCGGATGACGTGAGCGGATGGTGTAGAAAAGGGAGGATAAAAGTTAATCCAAAAAGTCGCAGACTGTACAATTCACATATCGCCGCAATGTGGCAAACGAAGCCATCCCGCTACAGGGCGAGCCCGTACTACATGAATTATCTGTTCGCTATCTCGGCCTACAACTGGATCATAAGTACGGGATGTGCATATTACAAATGCTGTAACATGAACACGACACCGGATGTACTCCTTAAAACATCTCCTGACCAGCCAAAATATACCCCTGCATATCAAACGCTTGGTTAATCTAACAGCAATAAGACCCATTTGGCAGGACGGCTGTTACACTGAATAACCTCATAAACAGAAATAACACCTAAAACAATAAAATTGTATTAAAATTTATTTAAAAATGCGCAGATTGTAAACAACCAGTATAGAGAATAGATATTAAAAGTATCGGCTCAAAATATAAGTAGGAGTATATTTTTGGAGTAGAGAAGCCACGTGCGAATGGTTAGGCTAATAAGAGATTTATGGGATCACTGTCTGAATTATGAATTTATACCAGTCTCAGAATCGATCCATCACTGGGAACAACACAAAAAAGTAATTTTATTAAAAAACAGACTAGTCATTTTCTGTTAATTATTACTCATGCGATATTACAATTTAAGGCTGATATATTAAAAATTATTTCTTTTGTGTCATTAACTTAAAATATAAAATATATAAATAGTGTGGTGATTAGTGACCGTTAGCCGATGATTATTCAGATAAATAAATAAATTAATTATTAAATTCAAAATGATTCACTTTAAATTAATATTTACTATTCAAAATATAAAGTAATTCTAGAAAAGGTAAATGGTGGAGTGAGTGTGTTGTTCATTTTTTAAAAAGATAATTCCTACTCACAGTTAGTTCAGATTGAAGGAATTTACAACCATTTTCCCATAAATATCCTTATTGTATATAATTATTCAGAAATCGTGAGGTGCGGTCTGGTGTGATGTAGGTTTCAGAAAAACATTTTCTTTATCGTGCCAACGTTTCGATCTTTATTGAGATCATCTTCGGCGCCTGGGATTTACAAACATTGTTTAAATTTTAACAAATACATGTAGGATGTGGAAAAAAGTGAATTTATACAATGCAAAAAATATATTTTGTATATTCGATCAAAGTATTTCTACTCACTCAAAGTGTTTGTTTTCTGCGTAAGTGTGCCATTCTTGCGTATCGTGTTGAGAGTGCCAGTGAGATATTGCTGTCGAATATAAAAAATATATTTTTTTGCATTGTATAAATTCACTTTTTTCCACATCCTACATGTATTTGTTAAATTTAAACAATGTTTGTAAATCCCAGGCCCTCAAGATGATCTCAATAAAGATCGAAACGTTGGCACGATAAAGAAAACGTTTTTCTGAAACCTACATCACACCAGACCGCATCTCACGATTTCTGAATAATTATCGACTAACGATCATCAATCACCACACATAATTGAATAAAGTTCAGCCTTGGACAGGGTATCATCATATCGTATACATACGGTGAGAATGTTTATTAAAGAACATAGTTTTTTATATTTTCGCTGTTTATTTTATTGTAAAACCAAAAATAATTTTTGCATAGGGGAAAAACGTCAATATTCCGAAACGAATTTATAAATTTTTTTATAATCGATTGTTTCACTTAGTTTGAAAGTCCTTTCCAATCTACAAAAATTGATACCTGAAAACTGAAAATTTATTTATTTATTCTGGATTTATTAAAGAACTCGATAATTTAAATTTTAAGTTTCTCGTTTTAAAAAAGGCGAAAATTGGACATTTAATTAAATAAAATGTGTTAATTTTTTACGTCTAACTTTATACAACAATAATCAGTTACATGAGATACTGAAATTATTGAGTACTGGAGGAATACATCAATAACTCTGAAATAATATATGATTTTTTCACACTTTTGAAATAATCCATTCCAAATTAAAACTATTATACAGAACTTCAAAAATCCAGTCGGGTTCTGAACGAAAACTTAATATTTCCAGATCAAACGGATGCGATTTAGATAATTTGCTTTTTAGAGGGGAATGGACTTTGAAAATCTATGAAAAAAATATGGCTTCACATTAAAAACAATGTTGATCACCACGTGGAATTGACTCGCCAACGTATTTAAAGGCTGATAGAACCAGCAGATTCTGGGAAAAATTACGTTTGGAACAATATTTAATTTTACAATCAAATAGGCAGGGTAAGAATATAAGGTCAAATTTTCTATAAAAACTTGCCCGGTAAGTAGTAAGTAGTAATTATATAGTTTTCGTCTTTGATGTAACATAAATTTACATTTGCGAAAAACACTGAAGAAATGCTTTCACCTTATTATTTTTAATATCGTCATTCCCCTCTTCCACTTAGCTTACAATCTTTGATATCCTTCTAAATGGATTGGGAGAAAATATAAAGTCATTTATTGAGATCCTCTAATAAAAAGAAGCCGAAATACGACCTCAATGATTAGACGTGGCCCTTTTTTCCGCCTGGGAAAGTTAATGCCCTTTGAAAGATGAAAAATCAGACTTCAAGACTAGCATGTTGTGAACAATAGGGGTGATCGAGTTCCTGCAAAAAAAATCTAATTGGCACAAAACGCCCGTAAAATATGTTTTGTATGTTTGATTTTTACGTACAGTAGCTAAAGCGAACGTACATTTTTAATAGAATAAGCCGTGACACTACATTCTGAGCAATACTATCAGAATGATGTTCGTTTGATGAGGTGAAGGAAAAAAGAAAAACTGTAAATATGCATTATTTTGAACAATGTTCATAGTGATTATTCAGAAATCGTGAGGTGCGGTCTGGTGTGATGTAGGTTTCAGAAAAACATTTTCTTTATCGTGCCAACGTTTCGATCTTTATCGAGATCATCTTCAGAGCCTGGGATTTACAAACATTGTTTAAATTTTAACAAATACATGTAGGATGTGGAAAAAAGTGAATTTATACAATGCAAATTTTTGTTTTAAATATTCAATCAAAGTATTTCTACTCACTCAAAGTGTTTGTTTTCTGCGTAATAGCCGAATGGCACACTTACGCAGAAAACAAACACTTTGAGTGAGTAGAAATATTTCGATTGAATATTTAAAAAAATATATATATTGCTCGACAGATCGTTGCTTCAAAGTAAGTATGGCTACTTCGCGGAGACAAGGCTAATCCAAGCAGCGACCCGCCAGGTGGCTTGGTTCTACCCAAAGAGTTCATACTAATTTATCTAACCCGATTACATCCAATATCATTGAACTTTTTTTTTTATAATTTGTAGTACATTACAACTACCTTAAAGTAGGTAACAAGTAACAGTGAGCAAGGTAATTAAAACAAGACAAAATTAAAAATCAAGAGTGGAGAAAACACCCATTGGTATTACTACAAGATATTATAATAATCATGGACTAACGGTCACTAATCAGCACACAAATGTTTATAATTTTTTGTAAAATTTGAATAGTTGTGTTTTTCCTAGGCACATCATGAAAAATATGTTTTTTTAAACAAAATTTTTGATTTATGGTTTTAAATTATTGTTGATACTATAAATATCAATTGACATTGTTGATAAGCTGAGGAAATTTGCAATTCAACCCTAGTTTGTCTGGAAGGTGGCCAAGTCCGGCCTAATTTGTGCGTTTGAGTATACTCGAAACAGTAAGCCTTTTGATTTAAAGTGTAAATACTCTTCGATGGCCAAAGTTTCTACAAACTATTTCATAGTCGTAAAATCCATGTATATGTAATGATTTTTACCGATTATTGTATTTAAAAAGAACTTCGGCTTCACTTTCTTCATTTTTTTACTTGGGGAAAACGCTAGGAAAATTTTTGTACTACTTTTTTTGAGCAGTAAGGTTAGAATCAGTTAAAAGATTTGATCCGATCAATTCTTTATCAAATGGAATTTTAAGTTCAACGATGTTGGATGTAATCGGGTTAGGTAAATTAGTATGAACTCTTTGGGTAGAACCAAGCCACCTGGCGGGTCGCTGCTTGGATTAGCCTTGTCTCCGCGAAGTAGCCACACCTACTTTGAAGCAACGATCTGTCGAGCAATACTCTGTCTCTAAATCTCAGAAAATAAGTGTCAACAACACTAAAGCATTGCTGATTTTTTAAAAGACGAGGTTGGAACTGGTTTAAAAAATGTCTTTATGAAAATATAGATTTAATCCTAAGCGTTAAAAAGTGTCTGGATATTGATCGGAATAGAGTTAGAAGAATAATCAAACCAGGAAAAGGACAGTGTGGCATTGCTGCAGACGGATCGTTTCTCATAGATATTTCAACCAGAAACCTGCAAATCCAAGTCAGATCTCTTAAGCAGTCGTTCATGAAATGAAAAATAATAATAAAGGCACAAATAACCAATCGGATAACCACTACCCAACTAATACATTAGTGTTCCTCTCCCTCCAGCTTACGTAGAAACTTGGGCTATACATTGACTAAGGACTTATTGTTTTTCTCAACGCTTAGTATTTTCAAACGTTATTAAACTTTGAGTTTGGATTCTTATTTCTAAAAGTTCCTGTACGCCAATAAATCAGGGCTGATTGCAACAAAGGGGGACTGGAAAGCCGGAATGAATAATTATAAACTTGGCATTGTTAGCGCCCTTGTGCAAAGTTGTTCTTCTGAAACTGCACGGAACACGATTTCAATGCCGGACTCGATTATTTCGGTTAATGATTTAGAGTTCGAGTTTACCACGTTATCCAGAGGAAGGACAGTATTGTTCAACAGCCCTGTCCAAGTCCGTTCTCTTTTGAAAGTCACTCCAGCAGCTCGGAATTTGTCGAATGGTTTGTCAAACTTGGTACGAAATTTATAAAAAGAACATCCAAAAACTTAGTATTTTTATGACTGACGTTGATATATTATTTATTTTTTCCGATAAGCACAAGAGCTTTCCTATTGGACATTTATTCAGATTTTAAATTAAATTGTAACGAGCCACCCACCCGTATATGCCGCATTGAGGTATTTTGCTCAACAGCAAGAATCGTTGGACGTATTGATGTCGTCTCGGTCCATATGCGCACAGGTTAGGAGAGAGGACTTCCGCGCTGTTAGAGGGTGATTAGCCTTCTCGGGAGCTGATCGATCCCGAGATCTTGAGCGTCTTCTTAGTACGCTCAGGTATGATTCCTCTTGCTCCAATTTCAACACCAGAATCAACTGACCTCTGAGGGCTTTCCTCAGTACCCCACATTTTTGCGGTTTGAGGTCACCTGATTCTATGTGCCCGCAGTCTTGTATACCAACGCAAATCTAAGAGGAATATTCCATCTTTGCTGGCAGCAACGATATCTGGCCGGAGACCGGCCATCAGGACCTGGAGGCATCGTGCCTCCAGACAATCTTCGAGTGGCTCTCTCGGCATCTGGAAAGGACGCGGCAAATGTTCTATATTCAGGTGTCAGTTCGAGCTGACCAACCTCGTACCCCTCGTATTGGCCCTAAGGCAGAGAGCATTCATGTAGCTGACGGATCTGTGGTCAAGAAGCCATCGGATGCATACCTAAACTATCTGTCGGCCTGGCGAGTAAGGCGGTATGTTTCAGATCACAAATAAATGAATGTGAAATTGTATGACTAATTTTTTTAGTAAGTAACCCTGTTCGTGCCTTATAAAGTAAGAACAGTCTACAATTGGCGTAGGACGATTTGCGCCTAAATCTAGAGCCCTAGTCAGGAATGCATCAAACTAACTTGTCTTGATGCTTTCGGTACCTCCTTTACGCCCCTTATTTTGTATCTTATTTTCCATCTTCCTATTACATAAACATTGATTAAAATTAAGCAAACAGTAATTGATGACTATGATTATTATGTTAAAATCTGCGAGGTTAAAAACTGTTAGGTTTAATTCACTACTTTCCTGGTCCACTTGACCAATTAATACATGACAATTAATTAAGATTTTTAGTTGAGATGAAAAAAAGTTAATGGCACGAGAGGGATTCGAACCCACGACCTTCGGCTAGATACGCCGCTGCTCTACCACCTGAGCTATCGTGACCTCGATACAATCGGACATCAACACCTAGCTCAGGTGGTAGAGCAGCGGCGTATCTAGCCGAAGGTCGTGGGTTCGTATCCCTCTCGTGCCATTAACTTTTTTTCATCTCAACTAAAAACCTTAATTAATTGTCACTGTTAGGTTTAGTGAATAATTAATTGTATGATCGTCCTGGTATAATTATTCTCGACGGTTTTATCGAAAAATAACGTTTTAGAATTTTTGGCCCTTCAGGCATGACAGAAGAAGAAGAGATGCTGAACGGATTGCAATTGGTTTTCTAGGAGTTTTTTCTTCATTGAAGATGGCATGAAGCGTTGCTTCAATAAGAATAGACGGGTCTATCCAAATGACAGTGTTGATCTGTTCAAAATTTCATAATGGCAGTCGATTGTGATTTTAGATTTCAATACTGCAAATAGCCCCCAGGCCTTAATATATTTATTGTAATAATCATATGTATAAATTTAAGCTTTTTTTTCTGGGGCTTCCAACATCTATGTCATTTCAGCCCCCAACTAACTCTATATTCTATAAATTCACTAATTTCGTGGTCCGCTTGACCAATTAAATCATTACAATTAATTAAGGTTCTTAGTTGAGATGAAAAAAAGTCAATGGCACGAGCGGGATTCGAACCCACGACCTTCGGCTAGATACGCCGCTGCTCTACCACTTGAGCTATCGTGACCTCGATCCACTTGGACATCAACTTCCTATCTCAACCCCACCTTATGAGTTTTCCCTCCTTTTTGCCATTTTTCATATTCTATTTACCCTTTCAAACATTACATTCATACAATAAATACAATCATACACATAAATACATCCGTACAGTACACTCGTTCCGTTTGGTCGGTGGAGTACTTGATATTCCTCCACCGACCTGTACTCAAACTAACCTAAAATGGGGTCGATGGAGTACTTTTATAAATATTCCGCCATCGACCCCGAACACACACTCTTACACTCTCAACGTTCGAGGGGCGATGATGACGTTATATTTCACTCTCACTCCTCGCCATTCACTCTTATAAATTCGTGCACTCAGACAAAACATACAGACACAACACATAAGACATATTATATACAATAAAAAACCCAATTTCCCCTAATAAGCGGAACAGGGGACTCTGAAACTCGCTACCGTGTTTGAGAACTCAAGTAAGTCCGGCGGCATGCCTACACGCTCTCTATATGAAGCCAAGGCATGACACGCCTCTATTATGTGGGACTCATCGAGTCACCTTTCTCTGCATAAGGGGCACCTGCGCGGGCTTGGCCCAAAAGCATGTGCCCATGTGTCAACCGCGTACGGCCAATCCTCAGTCGGGTGAGGACGATCCTTCGTCTCCTGCTTAGGTTCTATGAGGGCCATCTACCCGTCGTGCTCTTGACTCTCCAACGACCCCGCCTACTGACGCTGCATTTAAGCTTATTGCCTTAAATGTTGTTTACACGAGTTGTTGACGAAATAGTGAGTTTGCTTCTGTTGAATTTAGATTTTACTGAAGTCTTTTATGTTATGTTGTAAGTTGGAGTTGGGAAATAAAAAAGTGGTCCTCTTCATAAAGTTTTGTGAAAGAAAGAATCTACTAAGCTTCCAAATTAATTTTCCAATAAACCACGAGTGCCTGAGTGAAATTAATTTAAATCAAACCCTCTTTTGATTAACACTTTCATTTGAAGTCCCGAACGATATAAGACCGGAATTCAATTTGGGATTCTGTTCCATATTCACCAGGGAATTATTCCAATTCGCCTCTTCTGGGCTGAATTCAACCAGCTCGTCCCTTAAATCTCCCAGTTCCAGACATCATTTGAACCATTTGCATGTTCTGACCCGGATGAACAGCACCGGCGGGGGGATTAGTCACTACTGAAGTCGATCTGCATTGTACCTAGGGCCAATTAGCCTTTATATGAATGTCCCTCTTCTTTTTTACCGGCGGGATTATTGCAAAGGGGGAAAATAGTCGGCAATATAAGGGAAAAAAGTCTTGCATTACTCCCGGCTGCAAAATGCAACCGACTATTCAAATAAACGGCCACCCTTGTAGGATTACCCTGCTTCTAGGTGCTAAGAGGCAGTGAATTCGGATTAGAACACTTGAACTGCAATCTCGTGAATTGGGCCATAAACGCAGAAGCGGGTAAGAGAAAAGAAAAGAATATACGAGACCCTTTTCCTGTACAATTGCTCACATAATTGCCAACTTTGTTAATTAAAAGAGACTAAATTTAATAACATTATACTTTGAGGGTGTGAAAAACCCTTCATAAAGCCTTCATTCATGCAGTAATAAATTAATAAATTTTAGTGTGTAATTTTTAAAAACTTTATTTTCAATAAAAGTGTAGTTAAAGGTGGCCATTCACGATCGCTCCAAGCAGTCCAAACGGAGCGACGCCGTTCCAAAAACCACGTCAATGGCAAAACTGAACTGGCGTGCCCGGCTGAGCCGAATATTCGACCGGTCCAAACTCCATCGCGCCACTCCAAATATCTACGGCGCGACGACGGCATGGCGCGTTCGTGAATGGGAAAATCTGGCGTGGCGGGTGGGGATTTTGGCGCGGTGGCCTGGTCGGGAATGGGAAAACCCTCGTTTTTTTTTGGCGCAGTCTCCGTCTTTCTGTCACTGAGGAAACATCTCCGTCGTACAGTCTTAAAAAGTCAAAAACGTTTATTCTTTATTGGTAATGACATCCAATCGAGATTTTATTGTTGAGGTGATTGAATTGCATGAAAGTTTACCATGTTTATGAAAGTGGTGGACAATGATTATATTACCACGATAGAAATAAAAGAAATTCGATCCTCAACCAGTTGGTCGACGTTTTCAGAACAAAGGATACAAATGCAATGAGAAATGCGGTATTGATAACCCATAACAATGATCAGAAATCGTAGTAGATTAGTTTTCTAATCAAGGGGGTAACAAGCTGGAGTAAATATAAATAAGACGTTAATATTTTTTTGTAAGGTTTTGGTTGAAATGAAAAAATAGTGTCACGGGGGGATTCGAATCCATGACATTCGGCTAAATACGCCGCTGCGCTAACCACTTGAGCTATCCTGACTTCGATAGTTCGATCCACTCGGGCACCAACTCCCCATCTCAACCTACAACCTTTCGAATTTTTTATCTTTTTGCCATTTTTTGGTGTCGGAGAGGATGGAAGTCACGATAGCTCAAGTGGTAGAGCAGCGGCGTATTTATCCGAAGGCCATGGATTCAGATCCCGCTCGTGGCACTAGCTTTTCATTTCAACCAAAACCTTACAAAAAAGATTAAATAATTGAAATAAGTAATTTGGTCAATAGAACACTAAACATAATGAATAAATAAGACGTTTCATCCATTCTTAAATAGTTCCTCCAATCAGCGGGTTCAAGGGAAAGTTCTTTCATCAAATTGATGTGGGTATTACGGCTTCTGTTCAGGAGCCACTTCTTACACCATTTTCTCTTCGATTTTTTTAAAATATGTAAATAAACAGAAGAGTAGCACAAGAGATCGTCATCTATTTTGAGAAGGTAATTCACTGTCGGTCGGTCGGTTCGGAGCGACTGGCTGTGGAGCGGTCGTGAATGCCCCCTCAAATTTCAGGCACACCAAATGAAGCTGGACGGCTTGGCGCGGTTCCATTTGGAGTGATCGTGAATGGCCACCTCCGAAATCACTCAATCGAGCGTCCAGCTCGTATTTGCCACGCTAGCGGTATTTGGTTCAAATCACGTCATGGCTTTTTTAATTAATTTGGGAAAAACGTATTGTACAGTAGTACTGACCTCTCCTCTGCGACACTCAAGTGTAGTTGGACCTTACATGATGATTACCCTATTTACTTACTTCAGTGAACAGAAGAGAGAGAGAGAGAGAGAGAGAGAGAGAGAGAGAGAGAGAGCATATCACAGCACATCACACACGCAGAGGGGGGAGAGGTAAAAAAGGATAGAGAAAGCTTTCCCAGCGCATAAACATGCATGCAGACACATTCAGAAAGAGAAAGAGACCGAGCGAGAGAGTGAGAGAGAGATTAATTCCCAATTGGCATACATCTAAAAGCAGTTGTTTTACAATTTTCAAATTTTCAATTTACAATGTGACCGAGACGTAATCAAGCAGGCGAGAGACACGACCGGGGATTTCTTTCTTAGATGTATTTCAGATAAGGGCTCAATTGCTTTCCCATCCGGCTGATTTTGCCTTTCAGGTTAATCCCGCAAGTTTAGGAGGCGGAGGGAAAATAATGGCGTGGTAATCAAAGCATGTAAAGGGGGCAATCAAAGTTTACTCCGGTTAATGACGTATTTACATCCAGGCATCTCTCCTTCCTCTTGTCAAAGCACCTTAACTGTTTTTGAACTAAGTCTTACCACTGGGACGGGAGATTTCTTGGCAAAATTCATTCCAACTTGGACTTTAATTACTTGAACGTCCAAGTGGAATTGATGGGCATTAGTAAAACTTGTTTTTCCAAAGGCTTGAAACTCCTTCAACTTCGACATGGAGAGAAATAAATGCTAACAAGTTTGATTTATTGCTCGTTTTACTTGTTACAGGATAGAATAAGCGATGTTTTGGAGCGAAGGTTTGCACCTGGATTGCCTTCTATCTTCCTGACCGCGAAATTTATGATGATTTTTTTCATCTGTGAGAAGTTAATTAGTATAACACATAGTATCACATTTTCACTTTTTCGCCTCGTTTTTTTTTCTCATCAAAATTCATCTGACACTACCGTTCTAATCTTTTCAAGCAATAGAGTAGCTATTTGATTGAACAATATAAACATTAGGACGGTGCGAGGTCAGGTGTTGAAAGGGAACGTATAAGGTTATGGCTAGGGGGTTTTATACAGCAATTTTTATATAAAACGGGATAAAAATAATATTTTTTTAAAATTCACACATATTCATCATCCAATAGCCTGGTTATGCAAGAGACAAGGAAAGAAGCTCCATAGCACAGAAGCCAAAAACCGAGAATGGGGAAGAGAGAAAGAATACAGAAACAGTAAATATTCACTCTTACTAAGAGAATGTAGCCAAATCGAAGAGCTATCATATTGATTAAACTAAACAGTGTAACGGTGCGAGGTCAGCTAAGTAAGGTAGGCTTTTTAGGGGTACATTCTTCATAGACATAGAGGGACGTTTCAATCACACCACCACAGCCTCACTATATAAAGTAATTAAAAAAAACGGGAGTCTCGGAAATGTTCTTTCTATGGGTGAAAAAGGTCTAAGGAATCTGATAATTATATTTGGATATTAGATATTAAAAAATTATATTTGGTTTGCTCGGAGAATGGAATCGGTGATTCATTTTGGCTTGGAAATTTTGGTCTTCCTACCGTCCACTTCCTTGTGAACGAAACATTATGGTATTCTGGAATTAATAGATAGCTCTTCCCGTTTATATTATTTGTCTACCATGCTGGGAGCTCATGGTACACAGACGTCTTCTGCATCCTTTTTGACCCAAAGAAAGAACTTTGCCGAGACTCCCGTGTTTTTAATTACTTCATATATACACCTGTGTCCTGAGACTAATGTTGTCATGTGGGTCGGTGGTATGGTGACGAAAATTTTCCAATTCAAAGCGATTATGCTATTATGAGACTCCCAAAGACAAGCTTACCTCAGTGTCATTGGACCATGAGTACAACGCCAATTGCGGCGTTGTTAAACGACCCACCAATCCATATTTTAATCCAAGGAGAAGTCAGAGAAGCGGTTCACAGGCTCCTAAATGGACACCTATGTGCAAGGATAGGCTATGTCAACGAACAATGGAAACTGATGGAGGAGATACCGGCAGATGTCACATTAGTCATTTATTTAGATATAACTTCTCCAAACTATTCAAGGTACTGTTACAAGAAAGGGAAGAGTGAGCTCTAAAGGAACAGAAAGAAGATACACTGTGCAGATATTGCCAAGAAAAAGAGAACATCTCAGAAAAGTTTTGTGTTTTTGTGAAGGCGTATGTAGGTGCAGATTCTTGCAAATAGGAGAGGAAAAGCCTCAAGCAAGACTCTACACTAAGGAGCCACTGACAAGGCTATGGAGGTCGATTAACAAACTGAAGATCATCAGTGAGGTATAAAACACAGATGAGAACAATAGGTTGACTTAGGTCGAGGTGCACAAGGCTCCGTTTGGATCTCTCTCTTTGATCATTACCCCGATCCCTAGGATTATTAGCAAGTTGTTCGTCTAATCTCATAAGAGGTATACCATAAAACACTTACTAGAGAGTTAAGAAATAGTATAGATTCAAGCGCTTTTTGTTGGTTAATTTTAAGTAAATCCAAGAGCATACATATTGATGGAACTAAACATTCTGACGGTGCGAAGTCAGGTGACAAATCCGGCATGTTCTGAAGATTATGAGACAAAAGGTTTTGTATTACGAATTGTTTGTCAAACCTGATAGGATTTTTGTAACAAACACACACAGTAAGCAATACAGAAAAGTATTTATGTTACGCCTTATACAGAGAGAAGGCGGTCTATTTTTGTA
The DNA here is from genome assembly GCF_000648675.2 of Cimex lectularius. NCBI lineage: Eukaryota > Metazoa > Arthropoda > Insecta > Hemiptera > Cimicidae > Cimex > Cimex lectularius. The sequence continues at coordinate 67,673 of NW_019392774.1, read as the reverse complement.
TTTATTTCAAGCAAAAAAGGAAACGTTTCCCTCTCGGTTTGCCGGTTTTCCGAGCGATTTCCCTGGACAGTCATCCACCCCCGCCAGCCGCACTGCACGCACTGCGCCACGCTTAAATGTATTTTATCCGACTGTCACAAGCAAAGGGCGTTTGAGAATTTACAGCTCCTGTCGACCGACTGGTGAGTCCACGGCACCGGGAACTGTTCCGCTTCACCACATCGCCAGTGCACGCGTGTCAACAGTTTAATGCAGACAGACATTTGCTTGGCCACTTGGTGAGGGCTTGACAACCGGGATAAAAAACCCAGAGCTTAGGTTGTAATTTAGTTTTAAATAACCTAACTCGGATGGACAATATTCGCAAAAAAGGAAATTTAAAACAAAACGTTTTTTAAAACATATTTATGCTATCATCATCAGTATTTTCCACCATCTTCCATCGCGGGAAATTAGCACAAAAGAAAGATCCATTGGAATTTTATTGTTAGTATTTAGTAGATTAGCTATGTTGGAGAAACATCAAAGTTTTTATTGATTATCGTTCATCGATTTTTTTTAAATCGAACACTATGTTAAAAAAACAGACGAATCGTACAGACATTTTTATTGAAGTGATAGTTCAACCATGAAAGCTTCCAACTTAGCCAGAAAATGCGTGAAAATTTTGTACTATTACAATGCAAATACTTTAATTATGAAATTTAATCCTTCACCCCTTTGCGACTTGATATGAATATTGACGTAATTCTGACCGACGCCTCCGTCGGACAAGTAGAGGCAGCCACCCCTGCCATCCGTGTAAAGATCCCTTGCTTGGACGTAAGTGATTTTTTTTTTGCTTTCGCCTCGCGTCGGGTATCCGACGTTGTACGACAATTTCCTCAGGTATTTCCCACCCTTGTCCACGTGGTCCATGAGGACGAGGTAATCGCCTTTTTGCCTGCTACCGAATTCAAGGATGTTGCTGTTGTTCCTGCCGCACGGATTATCATTCCAAAACAAACCGTTAACTGTTTGTAAACAAACCAGAACAACAAGGTAAAAGGAATAAAATTTTAATTGGTCCATTTCAAAAAGAATTTAAGTTATTTACTGCACGACTAAATCCATTTTTCCTAAGTATTTGAAACTGGAACATGTGTTCGTTACTTAATAATATATAATTTGAAATAAAACTGTTTGGATAGTTTAGAGAAGAAATACAACTAAAGAAATGACTAAAAATATACTTCGCTTGTAAAAAATAGTATGCTTAAGCTTTTAAGTTATCAAGTGCGATGTTAAATTAAAGCCGAACAAAAACAAATGTAATAAATTAGGCAGTGCGCAAAGATTGGCAGATCCATAGATCACATGTGCAAAGACTATTAGAAATATAAACAAAAGCTAGGAAAAGCTCGTACAGACTTCAAAAACATTGAGTTGGATGATAATAAGCATTTTAGACACACAACAATGTGCAACTTCGTTCAAAAAACAGAAATAAGCAGGAAATATTAACTTCTGAAATTATACTTGACAACAGAACGAAACTCACAAGTACGAATCAGAACACCCTTCTTCCCCATCCATTAGGGCGCTGACACACGGAGCGGTTTTGCTAGGTTGTGACACATGCAGCGGTATGATGTGCGTTTTGGCCGAAGCGGTTTTGTTGTCGCTCAGTTATTAATTGTATCCTACAGCAGTGCATATAAGCATTGAACGTCGCAAGGTGTAATTTTACAATTTGTATAACAAGTCCTGTTTAATAAATATATTGTTCTGTAACTGTATGTAACTTCGTGTATTAGTTACAGCCGTACAGATCATTCCCCCATGCAATACTTTTTTTTCTTTGATGAACATTCCATGGAACTGGCTACAAAGTGAAATCTCACAGTTATCTACACACTACGTCTCGTTCGGTTTTCTTTTCTCTATGAAGTTTTGAAAAATAGTTTTAAAAATAAATATTTAAGTTGATCTATATTTAGATGGGATCTCGAGTAGCCGAATAAGCGTGTCAGACTCTCAGCTCAGATCCTGCAGTTTCGCTCCCCCCCCAACAAAAAAAAAATCAATCCTCTCTGATCAATAAAAGTAAATTAATTTCTGTTCAGAGTCAAGGAAGGTTTAAACTACTTTTCATTTTTCATACTATAATTTAAAGGCACAGAGCTGGGATTTGAACGAGGTCCCCTTCCTCCACCAGATAATATTCAAAACAAAATCTTTATTAAACTAGTTACTACCATGTATCACCGACAGTCATACACATACTTTGTACCCATGTAGAAGACTTTTGTACCTCGGACACTAACTTCCCATCTCAACCCCACATTTTGAATTTTCCCTCTTTTTGCCATTTTTCCAAAAATGACATCTCGTGACACTGACTTTTTTTTATCTCAAAAACCTTAATTAATTGAAATGTATTAATTGGTTAAGCGGACCACGAAACTAGTGAATTCCTATCAATTTTTGTAAGCACTCTTCAACAGGATAGCACCGTCCTTTTCAGCACAACCCATTTGTCATCAGAAAGCGTGCTTTCTGTATTTTAAGAAATAACAGCTACTTGAGCTCCAAAACGTATGACAAATCCATGATTATAACGGATAGTCTAAGCTCAATGCTCAAGATAAAATATCGGAAGACGGTAGCAGCAGCTCTTCGAAATATTGGAGAAAATCAACTACATGAAAAACGTGGTTTGTCGTTATAGCTTGAGTCAGATCACATGAAGGTTTATCGGGAAATGAAAAAGCACATCTATTGGCAAAAAAGCTAGTATTCAGGGTGAAAGTGCATCTTTCGCGCTCCATTACAGTGAACGTTTTAGCAAATTAAAGAATAAATACTATGCCATTTGGGAGAAAAGATATATCAGCTCGTGTAAAGGAAAATTTTATAAAACCACTCACTTAAAACTCGGGGTCTGCTGATTCAAAGGTAGATTAGTTACTAAAGCTCTGTGCAAATCTATTTGTAGGCTGTGTTCGAACCACGCGATTTGCAAAGAATATCTATATTTATCTATATCTATCTAAAGAATATTTAGATTAACTTAGTTAGTTCGGATAGGTGCGATGTTTGCTTAGTGACAGAATCCTGCGAACATATGTTTATGACTTGTTCAAAATATCTCAAAGAAAGGAAGAAGTTGTTTGATTCAATTAGAAAATAAATTGATTGCACTTGATCTAATTTTTTCAAGTGTGTTTGGGCTGCATTGGAGAAAAAGCAGCCAAAACACACTAACATTAACAAGGCGCGGTTTGTTTGAATCATTTTGTTTCCGATCGACCAAATTCAAATTAGGACACGGATAAAGTCTGTAAAGAAAATAATGAGTCCTGTTTTTGCTTAATGCTTGTTCGTCGAAGAAAAAGAAAGAAGATAATCAGTCATTTAAAAGTAGAAGTTGTCTACAGGCAGTCTTAATTGGAATGTAAAAGGAATCCTTTAACTAGAGTTAATACAATCAATCCTGACACAATTTTCCCTTCTTCGCTTATGCTTGATTCGATTGAAGTGGTAAAAGGGCCAACTCGATTCTCTAAGTCAATCAGAAAACTGATAAAAGCCCCGGTTCTCTGTAGAGGCGGGGTCGGGGATCGGCTTGTTAATAAAATTAACCATCCGTCGGACAGGAACCCTCCCTCAGAAATCCATCGCCGGAAACTCCAATTAGGTTACAGCCAGTGTTTTAGCTTTTGGGAAAAATCCATCACAGAGGGTTAAAAATATTCGCCTACGTTAGTTGAAGGCGGAGTTGTCAAGGAAGTACGAGAAGGCGACATCTAAATGGCGTTTTGTGAGAAAAGTCCTCCCCGATTGGATAAGGAGGAGGGGAAAAGGACTTCTTACAAGTTTTCTAAAGTTTACATAAAAGATTTGTTTTAAAGATTAATTAAAGAGCCATTGGCAAAGTTGAACTATGAATTAATTACTAAATCAGAGTTGTAGAAAGGGATCGTTAATTAGAAATGAAACTAATGGGCTTCGGTTTCATGATTTAACCGGTAATCCTACCAAGTCCGAAAGGACGTCCTGAGGTCATTGCGGTGACCTGTATGTAAATAGAGGACAATTTGTTCTCTCGGTGTACTGGGAGTCTGTAATGGCCTTGGCCTAATGGACTAAAATTTATCTCTGAGGGTGGGCATCTTAAGCCCGCACTTCCAAACTCCAGTGAAAATATCGTACAGAATAAACCCTTTGGCTTCAAAGTGGATGATTAACCACATACGAAAGAACTTATTTAAAAAAAATGCTTTAAATGAGTCAAATATTTTTAACAGATTTTATACTCAGGGTTGTTGAACATTCCTATCCACCTGACTAAAACTTTACACAAAAGTTTGATTTTTTAATACTTTTTGTTAAGTAGAGTAACCATGTAAATTTAAAAAAACTGGGTTGTATGGGAACAAAAGGCTTTTGTTCTTTCCCTCCTGGACTAACTCTCTCTTGGGTTTTATTTATTAAAGCCGTGCCCTGTACTATTTTCTACTGCTTCCAGCTAGACTCGGCTCTTTGTAAAAAAGAGTAAATAAAAAATGTATCTCGTGTATGAACACGTTGGTTTTAATGTTCGCGCTTAGTACAAAGGGCAAAAGATTTAAAAAATAACTTGTTTTAAACATAAAGTCATATCACAAAATTTCATATAAACGTACAAAAGAGACTACAGATGTGGTATAAACGATTTTAACTAAACCTTTTTTATGTGATTATAGGACGAAAAATGTTAGACACGTTTCCGAGGGTTCTTGTCAATGTGCCAAGCAAGCGGAAAATAAACAATTTTTGTATATCTGTTGGGATTTCACATAGGATAATGAAGGGACAAACAGAACTGTATCGCATGAGATTGTAATAGTGCAGTTAATAGTTAATAGTGCAGTTGGAAAAAAAAAACGAACTGCTGTATTCGAGCTGTGTTATGAGGGTAGATGTGTTAAATTTCGATAATTTGCTTTATTAAATCGTAAGTTGGTTAAACAAGGCGGCCAGGTGAATAAGAGAAAAAAATCTGTATATAAAGCCGCTCCCTTTGTGTTATTTTCTACGCTAGCGGTTCTGAGATCGAAATTTTGCCTATCCCGTAGAATTTTAATTGATAATAGTATGAACAATTATTGTAAACTAGTAAATTCACTAGTTTTCGTGATCCGCTTGACAAATTAATATCTTTCAATTAATTATGGTTTTTAGTTGAGATAAAAAAAAGCCAGTAATTGTAAACTAGTTTGAACTCTGGTCCACTGCACCCGATGAACGGTTCTTGGACGTCAAGCTCTTCGGTACGACCTGAATTATTACTACTACACCCAGCTCCAAGCTCTATGGATCATTAATCTGGTAGACCAAAACTCAACAAAAGGTAGCTACTTAATCATTATGCAGGACACAAAGATTAACAAACCTATGTATCAAAGGGGCAACGAGAACAACTCCTCCAAGTTTACTAGAAACTCTGCTAAACGGAAACATTGACACAAGGATAGGCCAGGAAGAGCTCATTTGGGCTCAAAAAACTATCAAATTGGATAGGAACTAAACAATTCTGGCACACAATCATAATTATTGTAATAATTTCAGACACCCATTCTTAGAAATGTGAACTGATTATATAAACCCGGAAACAATCTTTATAATATCCTATAAAGTCTCACCAGACTATAAAGGGAAGGAAGAACTCAGGAGAGCATCAGATAAAATGATATGGTATACAGATGGCTCCAAAACAGACGATGTAATCGGATTGGGTGTTTTTCGTGCAAGCCCAAAACATGTGCAATCAAACTCGTCAGGGAAGTACACTTCGGTCTTTCAAAGGGAAATACCTACCATCAATGCTTGTACTCTGGAAAATCTTAAAAGAGGTTACACTGGCAAAAACTCCTCATAAGATCTGACAGCCAAGCAGCCATTAAAGCATTAGCATGTAAAAGAATCACATCAAAATTAGTCAGTGAATGCATCCAAAAATCTTCAAAACCTGGGGAAACAAAATAACCTGGTGATATCTTGGGGGCCAGGATACAGAGGAATTTTGGGTAACGAGAAAGCAGACAGAATGACCAGAGGAGGATCATCAAGACCAAACGTAGGCCTCGAACCTATACTTAACAAAAACAAATATAGAATCCTTCATCGCAGAATGGATTAAAACAAAACAAAAGGAGAAGTGGATAAACTCTAGCGGCGCTATACACACTAAACTTGTGTTGAAACAACCCTCACCAAGACTGGCAAAATCAGACTAGACTCAGGAGTGGTAAGACTACTAATACTAACCGGTCACTGGCATCTGAGAAAACAACATGGGCATATATAACGATGATCCCATCTTCAGATTATGCAATGAGGAGGAGGAAACAGCCACCCATATCATCTTCGAATGAGAAGCAACTGCTCAATGGAGATTTAACCTAACGAATAGAAAAAACCTAGGGAATGAAATTGTAGCAGCAACAGTCAATGACATAATACTTCTGCAAAGAAAGATTGAATTGATTGCAGCGAACTAGGGAACTAGGAGCTGCAGTACCTGGGGAGCATAAACCCGGCTTCCTAGTACCCTCATTAACATCACCATCATCTCCACCTTCAGCTGAGAGCGATAGGCAAGAATGCTCAGTCACGTGTCTAATAATTTTCTTCCTTTTATTAACAAAAGTTTCGTTCAAATATCGCTGGATGAAGTCATGGTTTATACCTACAGCATACAAAATCTTTAAAGTTTGAGTTGTTTCAGCAGCAAAGCAGTCAGAGTAATTTATTCTTTTATTTATGAATTTTAATTCATTTATTATTCATTGCTAATTCTAAATTTATATTTCTTAGAAAAATTACACTGGACGGTTTGCTGACTGCTAAAAATTCTGGTTCATTTTCCAGCTCTTCCTGTTAATCTATTTGATTTAAGATTTAGAATAAATATTTATATTTCTGCGCATCGCTCTCTCTCTCTCTCTCTCTCTCTCTCTCTCTCACTCACTCGAT